>NW_026587032.1:6298834-6360999 GCF_907164565.1 Psammomys obesus | reverse complement strand
GGGGGGGGGGGGGGGGGGGGGCGGTATCATCGCAAGCACCAGGACCAGCAGAAAGGCCAGCGCTGCCGGGTGTCAGGATGGCCGAGTGGTCTAAGGCGCCAGACTCAAGGTGGCAAGCCTTCCCTATGGGCGTTCTGGTCTCCGAATGGAGGCGTGGGTTCGAATCCCACTTCTGACACAGTAGTTTTTGCTTGTTTTTCTTTCTTTAATTTTCCTCCGTTCAGAAACCTAACCGATACCTTTTGCGTGTTTGTTCGTTTGTTTGTTTGTTTGCTTTCCCTCCGCTCTGCGTTGCCGCGCTCTCCCCGGCAGCGACTCACCAGGTTCCTGGTTGCTGCTTCCCCGCGGAGCTTCAGTTGCGCGTCACCGTTGTCGTCGCCTAGTGTAGCAGCGTGAGAAAGCTCCTAGCACCTCTTCCCTGGTGGTCTAGTGGTTAGGATTCGGCGCTCTCACCGCCGCGGCCCGGGTTCGATTCCCGGTCAGGGAAGCATCTCCTTTTCTTGCTCTCTTCCTTGTTTCTGTTTCATTATTTAGAAAACATTAAACTAAGTACTTAAGAAACGAAAGCGAGATCGAATCCGGGTGGTTTCTGTTTTAACGGAGAGCCGGACTGAGGCCGTGAACACCGGCAGGCAGCAGAACAGGCGTTGACGCCGAAACACAGTGAAATTCAGAACCACCCAAAGCGGCGCCCGCTGCGCCCTGCGTCCCGCTCAGAACCTGTTCAACTTCAGAGCAGCTCGGGAGGAGGCGAGGTTCTCCCTCTGCCAGCGCTGGCCTTTCTAGGGAGGAAATAAACGGAAATCGTCCCGGCAGCGCAGCCAACACTGATCCTTCCCTTTACCTAGGGTCAACGCTGGGCAGTGTTTTGTCCCGCTCTTCGTGTCTGGAAATTATTGATGACAGAGAAACAGAGGGTAGATAGATGATCCCGATCTATTGATAGCTAATTAGCAAGCGACCGGTAGGTAAGTGGAAGGTGCTCGACAGGTAAACAGATTGAGAGAGGCCTGATAACTAGACGGGTGGTTAACACACAGATGATAGGTAGGGGACAGGAAAGATGATAGGTGGACAAACACGGGTGGCCCTCTCCCCTCCTACCGTCTGAAAGCTGCACACGGGCACCGCCTGTCCCGCCCCCCCCCCCCCCCCGGCAGTCTCTGCCATTCTAGCGCGAAACCTCAGTCAAAACTAGGCCACACTCACGCTCCTCCTGGCCGCACAGGGCCCTGCGAGCCCGGGGCTGCGTGAGCCACGAAAGAACTGTGCCGTCTTCTCTATCAGGGTTAAATAAGACGGGGGAGACGCCCTTCCGGTTTTCAAATTATCTTTAATTTTGTGTGCGCACAGGCACGTGTACGGGTGCGCACCTGTGAGCGCAGAGCCCCTGGAGCTGGTGTGAGCCACCCGACCTGACCTTGGGGGTTGTGCCCACAAACTGACTCTGCCACCTCCGAGCCGTCTTTCCAGCCCCAGGAACGTCAAAAATCCGTTTGGTCAAAAATCCCTCCTGAGTCAGCACCGTCCTGAAACGAAAAGATCTGTGCGCTCAAGGGCGCGGGGCCGCTTGACACCCACCCTGCTTTAAGCCAGACTGTGCGGCCGAGCCCGGAGCCCTCTGCCCCGCGGGGACGCTCTGGGTGAGCGCGCTTCCTGGCGTTCACGGAGCCGTGCGCCCTTCCGCAGCGGTCAAACTTCTGCCCTGCCGAATTATCTTGCGTGATCCACACAGGGTTTCTCTGCGTAGCCTTGGCTGTCCTGGACTCACTTTGTAGAGCAGACTGGCCTCAAACTCGCAGAGATCCGCCTGCCTCTGCCTCCGGGCTGTGATCGTTTTTCTCAAGAACCCCAGGCTCATTTCTAACGGGACTTCAACCCAGCTTCCCAGGGACCAGGTGTGGTGGCACAGAGCTCTAACCCCAGCCTTTGGAAGGCAGAAGCAAACAGAGCTCTGTGAGTTTGAGGACAGCCTGGTCTACCTGTTGAGTTCCGTCCAGGCCCAGGCAAGTCAGGGTGAGGTCACCTGCCGGCCTAGAGCTTGCCTGTTCACCTGCCTCGAGTGGCTCGTAGCACGGGGCAGCTATGTTTCTGATCTCCGAGTAGAATGAAGTACATGAAATCCCAGAAGAAAAATGAAAGAAGGGGCTGGAGAGATGGCCCAGCAGTTAAGAGCGCTGTCTGTTCTTCCTGAGGTCCTGGGTTCAATTCCCAGCAGACACAAGGTGGCTCATAACCATCTTTACTATCTATACTGGGATCTGATGCCCCCTTCTGGCACGCAGGTGTACGTGCAGATAGAGCGCTCAAAGTTAATAAATACATTATTAAAAATAAAAGATATGAAAAAGTCATAAATAAGAGACTACAAAAGGACAGGACAACTGGAAGATGAAGGGAAGAACTGGAAACTATAAGCAGTGCTTCCTAAATGGCTGAACACTGTGAAATGACAAATCTAAGAACCATGGCCAAAGAAGGAACGGAATTTTATCCTAAAGGTATTTTCAAAAGCATTTCAATAGGAACACAGTAGGGAGTTTTCCCCAAATTAGGGAGTAGGGCAATTTAGATACAGGGGGCCTTGAGGAGATCAACCTGACTAGCCCTGCAAAGAGCAAGACTGAAAAGAAAAGCCTTCTGGGTGAGAGGGCGCGCGCCTTTAATATCAGTGCTCGGGAGGTCGGAACTGCTGGGCCCCTGTCTGAGACCAGCCCGGTCTGCAGAGTGAGTTTCAGGCCAGCAAACACTAGTGAGACGCTGTCTCAAAGAAAAGAAAATAATCCCCTAACAAAATAAAGTCCAGGTCCTAATGGTTTCGTTGCTGGACTCTATCAAACTTTCACAGAACTGGCAGTAATGCTGCTCAAGCTACTGAACAGACAGAAAAGGAAGCACCCTTACGGAGATATCTCTCTCTCTCTCTCTCGCACATATTATAAACCAATTTCCTTGATGGGGATAGGTGCAAAATTTTCAAGCAAAGTACTTGCAAATCAAGTTCCAATCCACATCAAAACAGTCATTCACTCTGATCAAATTGGCTTTATTCCAGAGATGTAGAGATGGTTCAACATAGGCAAATCTCAGTGAGATGTAGAAAAGGCGTTCTGACAAAACCCAGTATTACTTTATGATAAAGCTTTAAGAAAATACAGACTAGAAGGGCCATTCCTCCACATAATAAAGGCTCCCCGTGACATCCTGCCATCATGGAGAAAACATGAAACTTTCTCGCTAAAACCAGTGTTCGGTCTCTCCACTTCTACTCAGTGCAAAGCTGGAAGTCTCAGAGCAGTAAGATAGGAGAACAAGTAAGAAAGCTATAGGAGGGAAAGGAAGAAGTCCAAGTATCTTACTTGAAGGTGATTTGATTCTATATGTGGAAGACCCTGAACACTCCCCCAGGGCACCCTTAGAGCTGATAACACTTTCAGCAAACTGGCAATATACAAAATTAGCACAAAAATCATTCCTACATCCCAATAACAAGCATACTGAGAAAGAAATCTGGGGGAAGATATCATTCAAGATTGGCTCAAATTTTTTAAATACCTTGGAATAAACTTAACCAATGATGTGAAAGACCTCTACAATAGAAAAGTTAAACAATCAAGTTCAAGATGACTCTGGGAGATAGAAAGTCCTCCCAAGCTCATGGAGAAGAGGAATCAATATTGCAAAAAATGGCTATTTTGCCAAAAGCCATCTACAGTTTCAGTGCAATCCCCACCAAAATTAAAATGCCATTCTTCACAGAAATAGAAAATGAATCTTAAAATTATTTGAAAAAAAACACACACACAAAATTAAAAAACAAAAAACAAAACTCAAACTTTGATTGCCAGAGCAACTCAGAGCAAAAACAACAGTGCTGGAGGCATTACTAAACCTGATTTCAATCATACTACAGGGCCATAGTAACAAAACAGCACGGTACTAAAACAGATCTCTATATAAAGAACAGAATAGAAGACCTAGACACAAATCCATACACCTGAGTTTTCACAAAGAGGCCAAGAGTGTGTACTGGAGAAGACAATCTTTTTTAATAAATGGTATAGGGAAAACTGGATGTTGCCTGGACAAGAAACTAGCTCCTTATCTCTTGTTGTGGGGTATCCACCAGAGAAGACTGCTCAGACATGGGGATAAGCCAACAGAAAGTCTTTTTTAGCTGGCCAGAGACGACCCTGGGGGTTTGGGACCCCAGGGTAGCCCAGAACCTTTCTCCGGGTAAGCTTTTAAGCACAAAAACCATGTTCTGGGTTGACATACTTCAGTAAAAACAGCCAGAAACAGACCTACGGGATCCAAAAAAACAAGCTTAGTGCATTTAGAGGCTTTCCCAGAACTACTGAAGAGTTTAAGTTAGCCTGAATATAACTCCATTTTGAAATAAGGATTTTGACTGGGAACTGAATTCAGGTACCAGGAAATATCACAGAATGTACACCTGGCAGAAAACAGAGTTAACTCTCCTAGCAACAGCCTCCAGGAAATATAACAGAATAAATGCTTTTTGGAAAATAGAGACAAACTCCCTGGCAATAATCAATGGGAATCAGTTGGAAATTGGGTGGGAAAATTCTCCCCAATGTTTCAGATGTGGTTTAGAAAAATAGCCATTGTGATTATATGCCTTAGCCATTGTGATTATGTGCCTCAGAAAAGGTCACCCCCGCCCTGCTAAACTTCACGCAATTCTGTAATGCCAAAGCTTGTGCCCCCCTGCTTGCTGCCATGGAAACCCCTTGATCACAGACTTTCCCTTTAAAAATCCTGTTCACTCAGAGCTCGGGGTCCCACTTCTCTACTGCTGCGCCAGTGAGACTTGGGTCCTGAGTTCGATCGCTCTTGTAATAAAGCTCTCTTGCAATTGCATCGAGTCGTCTCCTGGTGTTTGCCAAGGGTTCCGTGAACCTGGCATTACACTACAAGCATTTGCTGGGTAGGCCTTTGTTAGTTTTGGGAGGTGTCTCCATGCTGAGTTTTGCAGCCTGAATGGTACTTTTATCCTGGAGTTCTGCTAAGTGTGTCCTGTTATACTTCTCACCCTACATAAAAATTAAGTCCAAATGAATGAAAGGCCTTAATTTAAGACATCAAATTCTGAAAATAGCAGAGGAAAAGGTAGGGCAAACATGTCAAGATGTACGCATAAGTAAGGACTTTCTGAACAGGACTCCAGTTGCTCAGGGAAGAAAGCCAGCAGTTGACAAACAGAAGCCCATGGAATTAAAAGGCTTCCCCACAGTCAATCAGCTTACAGAACGTGAGAAAACCTTTGCCAGTTATACATCTGACAGAAGGTCAATATCTAAATATACAAAATTTTTTTAACTGAACAACAGGAAAACACAACCCAATTTTTAAAATGAGCTAATGAACTAGCAGACAGTTCTCAAAAGAAGAAATACAGACAGCCAAAAAAAAAAAATGTTTTTAAAAGTGTTTGACATCTTTAGCCATCAGGGAAATGCAAATTACAACTACTCTGAGATTCCATCTCACCCCAGTCAGAATAGATATCAGTCAATCAATCGATGGGTCGATCGATCAATCAATGGCAAATGCTGGCAAAGATGTGGGGAGGATGAGCCACTACTCACTGCTGGTGGGGAGTATAAACTTGTGCAGCCACTAAGGAAATCAGGATGGAGATACCACCCAAAAACCTTGTATCTATTTCCAAAAGGCTCTCTATAGCTTACAAGAGATATACTTGCTCAACCATAGTTATTTCTGTTCTGATATCACACATACTACATTTTTTAAAATATCTTTTGGGTTTGGGGGTTTGTTGTTGTCTTATTTGTTTGTTTGTTTTGAGACAGGGTTTCTCTGTGTAGCTATGGCTGTCCTGAAACTTGATCTGTGCATCAGGCTGGCCTTGAACTCAGAGATCTTCGTGCCTCTGCGTCTTGACTGCTGATATTAAAGTTGTGCACCACCACTGCCCAGCAATCTAAAATATTTTTCAATAATAAAATACAAATTTAAGTGCCAGTCTGGGGAAGGTGGAAGTTGGGCATTTCCCCCATCCCTACGGTGCTGATGAGCTTTAGGGTTAAATAGAGGAGAAGTGGGGGGGGGGGGGCGTATAACCGCTTTGGTCAAGGTTTGGTCTGGTTAATCCCTACTGTACTTCTGGCTCTTCTTGACAGCCCAAAGAAGTCCTCACTGCTTGAGGGAACAAGCTGATCCCTCAGGATGATTGTTTCTCCCTAGGGGTAATGTCAGCACACAGGCATCTGTCAAGGAGGTGCTGCTGGTCCTGGGATCCAGGGTTGTGGGCAAAGTGACACAGAGGGTAAAAGAATGTACCAGACCAGAACTGATATAAAGTTTTTAGTACATATTCACTCCCTTAAGAGGGACTGGGTTTTTGTTTTGTTTTGTTTTGTTTTCATAGCAATTGAGAGAAATTACTTGGCCTTGCCTCCTGGGCCATTTGAGTGAGGTTGTATTGGAATGGACTGTAGGAAGGCAGCTCCCTGTCCTGAGTGTTTTTGCTTGTTTGTTTGTTTGTTTGTTTGTTTTTCGGTTTTCAAGACAGGGTTTCTCTGTGTAACTCTGGCTGTCCTGAAATTCATTCTGGACACCAGGCTGGCTTCAAACTAGGAGATCTGCCTCTGCCCCTGCCCTGACTGTGCCTCCCAAGTACTGGGATTAAAAGCTTGTGTCACCACTGCCTAGCTGTAAATCCTTTCTTTCCCCCTTAAATAGTCCATTCATTTAGTTATCGGATACTTCCATAGTACACATCACGCTTTCTGATTAGTCCCTGACCCTTTCTTACCTCCCTCCCACCTCTGTCGCCACCCCCATGTCTCTTTCCACATCCACACCTTTCTGTTTCATTGCTACCTCTGCGTTTAACCGGTGCTATGTGGCCGGGAGTTTTGAGGTGTTCACTGGAGCCTGGTGGGTTTATCAGCTGACACACAACTGAGAAGCAATTTCTGCCCTACCCTCGGCATCCATCGGGAGCCTGGAGTGCAGCAGGAAGGGGTAAAGCTATATGGTCTCTCTGTCACCTGTGACTGATGTCTTGGGCTGGCCCACCCCTACGCACTCCCTTGCAGTCAGCACTGCTGCTTTGAGAGCATGGTTGCAAGGGCTAAGTCATACCCAGAAGATGGCATTCCATGGCCCTTCTCCCTGTCTTCTGGTCTTACATCCTTTCCGACCCCTCTTCTGAATTGTTCCCTAAGCCTTAGAGGGGGTGGTGTCAACATCCCATTTGTAACTGAGCATTCAACCAACGCTTGTTCTCAGAACCGTGAGCAACCATGTGTCTCTGCCTTTATTCATGGTAAAGGTTCTCCAAAACTGACAGACAGCCATTGTCTGTGAATATGAATGTAAATACATAGAAAGCAGTTTGGGCATTTGTGTTGATTTAGCTAAATCGCAGTAGTAAACTCCCCCAAAGACATAATACCTTTTTGACCATGGGTTTTTAACTGAGTTTGCAGTGCCAGGCATGAATTCCATCTCGTGGAGCAGGCCTCAAAGCCTATCAGAGAGCGTTTGGTTCTCCCCATAATAATCACTATTGCATTAGTTGGCACATCTTACCTGGAAAGGCTGGTAGATTAGTTCTCGGCTGGGTCAAACCGCTGATGTTTTTGCTGTAGTGGCAGCCTGCTTTGCACCTTCCTGCACTCTGAAAACCGGCCAGCAGACTCAACCTCTCAGTTCCGGTTTGATTTCTCTGTAACCTGCCTTGGAACACGTGATGTCTTCAGCAGCAGGGTCTTATCAACCGGTTCTGGTGGGCACCCAAGAGGACTAGCAAGAGGCTATAGGGCAGGGGACTCTGAGGCCTCCATGAACAGCAGCTTGTGTGGGCATGTCCGTTGGAGATTGTCTTGATTACTTTAGCGGATGTGGAAAGACCTACCCTGGTACTGTTTGGAACCCTGAACTGTGTAAGAATAGAGAAAGCTGCTAAGCAAAAAGCACGCACTCATTTATCCTCTGCTTGCTCTTTTTTTCTTTTTTTTTAAAGATTTTTGTAAAGTTTTATTTATTTATTTAAAAAATTTTAGATTTATTTATCTCATTTGTGTGACTGTTTTGCTTGCAGGTACGTATGCATGTCTGTGTGTAGTTCCACCATGCACAGGCCTTGTGCGTTCAGAGGTTAAGAGGGCACTGGAGTCCCTGGAGCTGGAGTTACAGGTGGTTGTGCGCCCCCTTGTGGGTGCTGAGAGCAGAGCACGGGCCCTTTGCAAGAGCAACCACTAGGCCGCGTCTCCAGCCTCATGCTTTGTGTTGTGTGTGTGTGTGTGTGTGTGTGTGTGTGTGTGTGTGTGTGTGTGTGCGTGCGCGCGCGCGCAGCAATGAGTGAACACATATATGTGCAAGCGCCCAGAGACGATAGAAGAGCGCTGACCCTTGGAGCTGGAATTACTGGTGTTTGTCAGCCGACCAGCTGCCGAGGTTCCTGTTTAGACTCCCCTGCAGGGATGTACTGCGGCTTGAGCTTGTGAGCTAAAGTCCACCCTTTGTTTCCCACGCTGCTTCTGCCCGACCTCTGACGTGGGAGGACGCAGCTCACTGCTCTCTGCAGGGAGAGAGAGAATAAGGCAGTGGATGAGTCAGTTCTGGGAGAAACGATATGTGACCCGAGTGTCTGCACATGTGCCTTCCGGGTGTGCGTGGAGGCGAGGTCCTGGCTGTTTTTGACTAGGGCTGCTTGCCAGGGCTGTGGTTTGATGAACAACCCCAAGAGATAAAATAACACCTACTCTACCCACACGCATAGCTAGCAACCTTGCTTACTGCTCCCTGTCTCTCTCTCTGTCTCTATCTCTGTATTTCTCTGTCTCTCTCTTTCACTCTGCCTTAATCTCTCAAAAAAAAAAAAACTATACCATGGAACTCACTCTTATGGCCTCAAACTCAGAGATCCACCTGCCTCTGCCTCTCGAGTGCTTGGATTAAAGGAGCGCCCTACCACCACCCAGCCTTATTTCACCTAGTTCTTGACAGTACCCAGTTGCCTTTGGCCATGACCTGTCACCGCACTGTGTAGACACCTGGTCTATTTCTGTGACCCTCATGGCGACTAACTCAAACTCCAAGAGTTCCCTCCAGAACAAAATTCAGGCCAAGTCACTGCCAAATGATAGGCTTCTCTAAAAGCCGTCCATCTCTGTGCCCTTCATCTTATCTCTCTGATTAAAGGGCATCATTGGCATCAACTCTGCCATCTCTACACTCCTCCTCCTGTGTCTGCCAGGACATGTTGGTCTGGGGACAGAGAGGGGTAAGGCACAGAAGTCAGGATACAGCCCATCCTGACCAAACACTTAACCTACCCCTGTGTCAGGTCTCCATCATGAATCACCAGTTATTATAGAAGCACAAAGAAGAATAAGACAGAGCCAAGAATCTGGAGTGACAGCTAGATGGTCCCGGTAAGGATGAAGGTGTCCTGCAGAAAGAGACCTTTGTGTCCCCCCCCTTCAGCCATTATACTATTGAGACATTGGGTCCCAAGGAATTGGAATGTCTCCAAAAGTCTCCTTGTGGTAGAGGAAAAAGCCAAAGCCTGGTGTGAGGCAGACAGGGAGCTTGTCTCCCAAGAAGAGACTTCACTTGGTTCCCACAACGTTCAGACCACCTCTCTGAAGAAACTGGAGCTGAGACATTGATGGATCAATGTAGGCAGGACCACACCTTGACTGGGGATTGGTTAACTGTTTAAACCTGATGCCTTTTAGTTAAGCTTCTGTCGGACACCTGAAGATGGACTGACTGTTCTTCCCAGTTGTGGCTACATTGAGCAAACCTCCTTTCTCTGCTTCAAACCATTATTATCCTCCATCCCCTAACAGGATCTCACTCTGCAGCCCTGGAAGGCCTGGAACTCTCTATGTAGACCAGGTTGGCTTCAAACTCACAGATTCTTGTCTCTGCTTCCTGAGTGCTGGAGTTAAAGGTACCTGGCTTCCTCTCATCTTGCAGATATTTTAATGTAGTTGAGTATTTGCCTACATGTATGTATATACAAGCAATACACCCATGCAATGCCTATGGAGGCTGAGTATTACAGGTGTGTGTGTGTGTGTGTGTGTGTGTGTGTGTGTGTGTGTGTGATGCATGTTCCAGGGTCATGTGCAGAGGTCAGAGGACAACTTGTGAGTCAGTTTTCTCTAGCCACTTGGGACCTGATGACTGAACTCACGTCTTCAGGCTTTGTGGTAAGTGCCTTTACCTGCTGAGGCATCTTGCTGGCCCCACTGTTTGTCTTCATCCCAGAAACACTTATCAGAATTTGTCCACTGAGACTGCCGGAACAACATGCTAAAACATGGGACATGTTGCTGGCCATGGTGGCCTCAAGTAACCAACATCTCAGCTTCCCTTAAAATTCAGTCATGGAAGGCAGAGAACCGAAGAAGAGGAGGGAAGGGTGCTGTTTTCAATGACACCAACATCTGAGACCCCCACAGGCTCATAAGTTTGAACTCTTTATTCCCAGCTGGTGAAACTGCTGTTTGGGCAGGACTAGAAGGCATGGCCTTGTTGGAGGAGGGCCGTCCCTGGGGGTGGACTCTGAGGCTTCAAAAGCCCATTCCATTCCAGTTGGCTTTCCCTCTCCCTCCTACTTTCAGATAAGGATGTGAGCTCTCAGAGACGGCTTCCCACCACGATGGTCATGGACTCACTCTCTGAAACTGTAAGCCACTAATAAACTCTTTTTTTTTTTTTCTGTAAGCTGCCTTGGTCATAATGTCTTCATAGCAATAGAAAGGTAAGGGAGAGAGCTAGGACCAGACTCAGATAAAGGAATAAAAGAAGGGGCCTACGAAAGGCAAGAGTTCTCACCTGCCCTCAGGTCTCAACTCTAAAAGTATTTAGGTGACACTAGAATGTCATGAAACACCTGGGCTGGCCATATGGCTCAGCCGGTAAAGACGTCTGTGACCAACCCAGTGTTCTGAGTACAGTCCCTGAGACGCACACGGTGGAAGGAAAGAACAAACTCTCCAGTGTTATTCTCTGACCTCTATGCCTCAAACTATGGCATTTGCACAGGTACACACGCACGCACGCACGCACGCACGCATACACTGGATAAATAAAATTTAACTTAAAAATTTGTAAATGAAAATAAAGCAGTGATAGCTGAACCTGACAACTGCTTTATTGTTTTTATCTCCATGCCACATGTTCTTGCTGAGCTACTGTCATAACCCAAGGTCATGGGCAGTCTAAGACCTTGGGGCTCTAGTCTCTGAGCAAAGGCATAGATGGGTGAGAGGGGGTTTTGCATTGTCTCCCAGTAGACAAACTTGTTTGGAACACCCCCCCCCCCACTTCCTGGAGCCCGTGTGCTTGTCTACAGCTCACTTTTGGAGAAGTGTCCTTTCATGTTTCTGGGGTTCCTTGTCAAAGCCAAGTCCACAGCCTCTTGAATGTCCTTTGCCACCCTGAGCCCTGACTTGATAGCAGTGTCAATCCATCCATGGGGCAGATCTGTGTGCTCTCCTGCGAAGAAGACCAGCCCCTCTGGCTGGCTGAGTTCCTGGGCATAGTCCACATACTGGTAAGGGGTGAAGAAGGCGAAACCACCCATGGAATAGGGGTCCTGGCTCCAGTTCTTGACTGTGAAGTAGGGGCAGAGGGCACGGAGCTCTTCTTTGTGGTGATCATGAATAGCAGCTAGGTCATCCAGAACTATGTCCAACACCCGAGTGTGGTCCAGGGCTGTAAAGAAGGTGGAGTCGTCATCCAGGGTGTAGGAGGCTAGGACGACGCCCGCGCCGTTGGGGAAGATGTGGTTGGGGTAGTAGATGAAGCGGGAAGGCCTGTCGGTGCTAGATTTGCCGCTGAAGATGCCATCTCGTTCCCAGAAGCGCTCTGTGCACGCCAGGATCACTTTGGTGGCACTGTTGTAGTGGACTGAGCGCAGAGCATCCTGCTTGCTGAGAGAGAGAGATGGCTGGAATCGGAGGAGCCGGGCAGCCTTAGCGGTGGTGGCCACCACCACGAAATCCGCAGTCAGTCTCGCCCTGGGCTGCAGAGGGTCGGGTGTCCTGTAGGTAACATGGACACAGTCTCCAGACATCTCCACTCCCTCTGCTGGTGAGTGGAACCAGACAGTCCCTGGGAGGAGTGAATTGTGCAGGGCCTGGGGGAGCTGGTCAAAGCCCCCAACGATTTCATCAAACCTAGGAGCGAACAAGGAGAGAGGGAAACGAGTGAGTAGATGGACAGGGCCTTCAGAGGACAGGCTGTTGGAACCAGACAGTGGCTCAGCCCCCTTTTCAGGCATGTCCCAGCCATGTTTCAGAGGCATAAGTAGTTGTCAACGAACCCAGACCAAGCAGAGCGTCTGTTAGCTCCAGGGAGCTAGGGAAAGGTGCAGCCTTTGGGGTGACTAATCTGAAAAATGCTCACACACGCTCCTCCTCTGGGTCATTTATCTCCTATCACCACCCAGGATGCCTGGTCCTAGGCTAGCAAAGACCAGAACTGAACTTCTGATCCTCCTGCTTTCACCTCCCAGGGGCTGGGGTTTGCTTCAATTCACCTGTCCTTGAGCCTATTTTTTTTCCCCCCACCAAACCAGTTCCTCTTTATCTTTTCGTTGTGGTTGTTGTTTGAGACAAGATGGGCCCGGAACTCGGGGTGCTCCTGCCCTCACCTCCTAAATGCTGGCATTACTGTTGTGCACCGCCTTGCCTGGCGCCTTTTTATCTTTATAGTTATAGATCACATGGTCAGTGACCAGTGGTGACTGGAGTCTCAGGTTTGCATCCCAGATAAGTCTTTCTCGGCTACAAGATGACAAGTATCCCATGAATCAGGGCTGAGGCCGCAGTTCCTGTCACAGGACAGACGAGGCTCACAGCAATGCACTCTTGTGTTCTCAGAGTGGTCTAACGTCCTCAGAGCGTGGTTCCATGGTAGACAGCCTATCGGAAAGCATGTCTCCGGGGTCTACCCTAGGTGTTTAACACCCCCTGTTTACTCCAGTGAATAAGATTTCTTGGAATCAGGATTCCTGCCTTTTTTTTTTTTTTTTTTTTTTGAGACTAGCCTTAAACTCACAGAGATCCTCTAGCCTTTGCCTCCCAAGTGGGATTAAAGGTTCACAGCCCCACCCCTGGCTTGCCATTTTGGGGAGTTTTTCTCCAGGTTTCTTAGCCCCTTTCTTTCACTGTGATCCTCATCAGTAACTAGCAACCCCACTCCTCACCGGGGCTCCTGGAAGAAGGAGATGATCCCACGCAGGGTCTCTGTAAAGGCCTCGTAGTAGCCGGAGTCTGTGTTCAGCAGGTCGCCGATCATTTGCACAGCCCCTCGGCTCAGGTTCCCCACCTTGATCAGATACTCCTGTTTGCACGTGTGAGGAAATGAGGCAAGCAGATAAGAAGGTACAAGTTGCTAACAGGTTAAGCTCCTGTTTTCTACCCAGGCACAGCAAGGAACAGTCTTGGACAGGGTGGAAGGATGGGTGTTCACCCTCTGGGCCCCAAGGCTGCCTTGCACATATGTCCAAACAGGATACCCGTGGTCAATCATACATGGAAAATATCTAACACTAGGTAGAGTTTTCAGCCTACGGACTCTCTTTTTAGCATTTCATTCATGCAATCCTCTCATATAATGACAAGGATTCCTGCTCTGTAGATAGGAAAGCTAAGGCCCAGTCTCCATGTCCATCCATGTGGGCCCATCCTGGCTTCTGGGAAGAGTCTGAGTACCAAAAACTTCTCATCTTGCCCTGACGTCACCTGCTTACCCAGCCACTTCATCAGCAAGTGACCTCAGAGCTGGCTCCTGGTATACCTGTTGCCCTGGTTGTGCCCTACGCTTTGTCTCTGCTCATTGTCTCAGATAAAGCCAACATGGATGGACATAACAAATCTGTCTGGAATGGCTTCACCAGTTAGAGTGGGTGACTGTCCAGTTTGCCTGGGGGCTGAGTTGGTCCCTGTCACACTAGCACCGGCAGGGCTAGGGGCCAAGCACTGAAAGATGGCCAGATACCGCTTGCTGGGGGGAAAATGCCTCTATTCATCATACTTGGTTAAACCAGAGGTAAAAACCACAAGGCCACGCAATCCTAGAGGCAGCAACCCCAGGGTGCCTGAAGGCATACTGGGTCTGTTAGGGCCATCAACCTCAAGGCTCAGAGAGGCTATCTCTGCCCCAAGTCTGAGGGCCTGTCACAGTGGCTGTGGGTCCTGACAGCCTCTGGCTTGTCCTTATTCTCTAACTTCCTTCTCTCTTTTCTTCACAGCAAGGCCTTGAGTAGGCAGTGGTCAGACCACAAATACCAACAAGCTTTGATCCACCCAACATCTGAGGCAAGCAGCCCGCAGAGGCAAACTACAGCCTACCTAGAATGGTCAGGACCTGAAAGTGACTATCAGCGTCTATCTCAGAACCGGTTGGCAAATATACCTGCTACCCTCCACTTGCCAGGCCCATGGGTGAGTTGGCTCCAGCACCCACGGGCCAGTATCCTCCAGGTGGACCACATCAGGAACCTTCCTTGTGTCTTCATATCTGCAGTGCTAGAGACTGAAGCTAGGACCTCGCACGGGACAGATTAGCTCTTACTCCCGGGGGCTATACCCGTGGCCCCAGCCTTTCCTGCTTTTCACTGTCGTCATGTGTTATGAAAGATGTTTTCATCAGTGGTGATATATAACAATGGTCCCCAGCGAGTATGTAGCCCAGTGACACTGCAGCCATCTTGGTCCATGCAAGGAAGCCTTGTTATTTTTGCAGAACTCTGTAATCATCTAATGGTACATTCTGAGACACTAAACCCTTGTAAAGCAACATGCACCTAGCTAAGGCTTCCCACACTTCTGTCTGCCGTAGACTCTGCAGTATTATGGATGACTCCCTTGACAGAGCAAGCTCTGAAGAAGTAGCCTGGCTTGCCCTCCTTGGAGTAGTCTCTGTTTAATTCCTTCCATCCATCCTTTCTTCCCTCTCCTCCTCCCCTCTCCCTTCCTCCCCTCACGTTCTATCAGAGCAGACAGTGAAGCTAGATACGTGTAGCACAATAAGGTCCAGGTGACACTCCCACTGGGGTGGTTTCAGGGCACAATAGGATATCAGGGCTCAGGACTGACCTTGGTGGAGAAGGAGTCATACTTCTCCAGGACCTCACGGCAGCTGCTGTTCTTCAGCTCTTCCACAATCTCAGTGGGGAGGAGGACAGGAAGGACAGGTGGTGAGGGTCAGCTCAGACATATTGTCAATCCTGCCTCATCCATCCAAATGCACCATGCTATTCAACAGCATGTGTGTGTATCCTGGGTTCCAGGACTGCCTCCTAAACCTGGGATGGTGGGACTCTCACCTCCCCTTGAATAGACATCAGGTATACAAAGGTAGGTGTCCAGGCTCCTCTGTCAACCTTGAGGTTTCTATATATGAGGAGTCTACCTCCTTGTCCTGCGTTGACATTTCTGTAGACTTCTGAGCAACTGTGAAGCACGTAGGTGCCAGAGAGCTCCACGACGCTGCTGAGAGGTTAGACATGCCCACACTGAGTGAGCCACGGCAGGACAGCACTAAAGGACACCTGAGCTCAATTGTCATACTGATGTCACTCCAGGCCATGGGTCAGAGGAGACAAAGGTATTGTCACTGCTGGGCCAGGCAGAAAAAGTGGACAGGCAGTCCAGACAGAGCGCTTGCTGTTCCCCCACAAACTGACAATCATGATGACAACTGTAGTTTGAACACTGGTCCTGTACCTATCACCATTTTATCACTTTAACACATCCTGTTCCCTAATCCTCACAGCAATCTGGGAACAAGAGGCTCTGGAAATATGGAGAGGAGAGAAGGGAGCCAGCAAGTCTTTTGCATGGGGTCACACAACATATCTAAACTCAGAGTCCGGCTTGTAAGTCTCTTTCTACAATGAGCCTAGTCCCACCATAATGATTTCACGGTAGCTACTCTGTACATGTCTGTGTATGCACAGGTGTCTGGAGTCTGAGAAGACACAGCCTACAGAGACAGTGGCTGACACAGGACAGAGTTACGAGGGGAGGGTGAGGCCAACAATGCCCAACCTGGTGTAGGCTTCCTGCACTCATGGATCTAAGGTTCACTCAAAGCTCCTCCCTGGCAAATCAGAGGAACCTGAGGGTGTTCATGCAGGGTGGCCCTGAGGGAAAAGGGAGGCTGCTCCCCACTCGGCCTTACCTTCCTCAGTGATTCATCAAAAAGCTGCTCTGCCGTCTTCCCCACCTCATCTGCTCTTACTGAGTAACCCAGGAGGCCAGGGTCAGCCTGCACTGCCCCTGAGCGCTGCCGAACTCCATTGACCAGCACCCAGGTCTGGTTGTTGCAAGGGCAGAATTCCTTCAGCATCAGCCCAAATTTCCTGATGAGCTCATGGGAAAGCCTGTAAAAAGAGCCAGAGGCTTTTCAAGGCCCTGAAAGCCAACAGGAAGCCTCCTGCTTCCTCGGCTTACTTCCCACCTCCCTTAGATTCACCAAGACCACCCCTGGAACGTTCTCCACGAAAGGGATGCTAGGCGCCCTGGTCATCACATTAGACCAGAAGCCATGAGGCCAAGGGGGAACTAGACCCCCTACTAGTGACTTTCTATGCTGGCTGAGATCTCTGCCACTTTGTGTGGAAGCTGCGACCTTCACATTTTCATGGGCAAACACCCCAATTCTTGGAGGCACAGTGGGGAGTGTCCTTGGAGTGTTTCCTTGGAGCCATCCTTCCTGGAGGCTACCTTCACCACTCCTGAGCCTTCTGGCTGCGGTCTCCCTAACCTCTCACCCATTTTGATCATTTGCAAACTCAGCTTTTGACATTCCGACAGGTTTATCTCGGACCACCCATCTTCTGTGATCCTCAGCCCAGCCTCCTTGGCAGTCAAACCGACACAGTTATCGTCTTGCATGGATTAAACACTGAAGCTGGGAGAGGCTCCGAGGCTGCCCTGGGGCTAGGAAATGAGTTGTGTCAGACCCTAACCCCTGGGCTTCCAGGCAAGATCTCCATCCAGTGCTGTCTGCATTGGCCTCTTGGTATGGCAGTCCTCATCCTGCCCTTCCTCCTTGGCCACTACGGTTCACAGCAGTACCTGTGATTGATAGGGATCCTCATGGCACCCAGCTCTATGTACCAGTGTGCTCCAGGAACTCTGTGGGTCTCGATTCTTCCGCCCACACGGCCCGAGGCCTCCAGGACGGTCACCTGGAAAGACAGCTCTTTAATGACTTCAGCGAGGCTCCACACGACGTCCTCCTCCCCTGCCGCAGATCCAGACACGCTGCCCTCCCCAGTCCTCCTTCTCTCCCTCCCTCCATCCCTCCTTCTATTCCCTCCTTCCTTCTTTCCCTTCTTTTTCAGGGCTGAGGATGGGAACCACAGGCTGTTCCTCACTCTATCAGTAAGCTACGGCGCTCCTGTCTTCCTGCCTCCTCCTGAAACTTTCTCCTGGTTACTAAGTAAGCTGCCCTCCTACCCCAGCTGCCCTAGAGCCCCAGAGCTTCATTTTGGCCCCAGCTCCCCAGAGATGTCCACAGCTTGGTTTTCTGTCTCCATATTTAGAGCCCAGTCTTCCCACAAGCAATCCCCCACCCCTCGGGCCCATCACATACCTGGTGGCCAGCATCCTGCAAGATCTTGGCAGCGGTGAGCCCAGCCATGCCTGCCCCAATCACCACCACTTGTTTCCTCTCTGCTGTCTGCCCCAGTCCATTTCGAGCCAGCTGCAGCAGCTCTTCATAGTGGGGATCCTCAAAGCACTTGACAAGCTGGCTGTTGAAGGCCTGGGTACCCAAGCTCAGCACAGACAAGAGGGCGAGAGCCAGCCAGCCTGGGAACATAGCTGTGGATATGGCAGTTAGGCAAATGGCTGGGGATGAAGGACTGGCCATAACCCTTGATCCAAGGAAGATTTATCACTGGACCTGTGATGCAACATTCTAGGCCCTCCCCTACCAAAGAGCACCTTAGTCATGGGTCCTCCCAAGACAACCTACCACTCTTCCTGCTGGCCCACAAATGCCCCTCGGGGTACCAAAGCCTCTCACTCAGGGAGTGGCACAGGATGTGTGTCTGCCCAAGGTGTCTTCCTTCCCCTCAGTCAGTGGGACTGCCACGCACACAGAGGAGGTAGTCCATTTTCCATTTCCACAGGATTTGAGGTGGCTAGACTGTATGCAGTGAGAAGCCCCTCGACTCAGCACCGCTTCGGAAGACAAAGGAGTGGGAAACCTGAAGCCTTATGTAACGAAGCAGAAGTCCCAGAGCCATGAGCAATAGGTTCCCAGGTTCCCAGGTTCCCAAGCCCCAGAACATCACCACAGGATTGCCTCTCAGAGATGGGCATGGCTCTTTGAAGTTAGAGTTTGTCCTGCAGTTAGCCTGTGTGTCCACACTTCTCTTCTGATGAGCTTCTATTAATTCCAGCTCAGCTGTGGGGAAGGCAGACCACACCTTCCCCGTGGAATGCCATCAAAAGTGTGTGTTTTGTGGCAGCTGAGATCTTGTTTTCAAAGCTATTGTCTGTGCTATGGGACAAATTGAGTCTTCCCGAAGCTCATACGCTAAGGCTTTAACCCACAACATCTTACAATGCAACTCTATTTAGGGATGGTGGCCTTTGAGAAGGCGACTGAGTTAAGGTGGAGCTGCGAGGTAGGTCCTCCTACAATGTGATATCCTCATAAGAAGAGGAGGTGTGTCGGCCAGGGGCCCTAAAGGAGAGCGAGAGCCTCTTTCCTAAACTGGTATAATTTGTAACTGCATCCTAAATGCTTATCATTATACCCACAGATAAGTGTGGTTCTCATCCCCCAACAAAGAAGGTTCTTTTTGCATCAGACAGAGACCATTACAGAAAGCTGCAACTGGCCAAAATGCAGAGAACTGACTGTTACGTGCCCAGCCTGAGACATCTAGAATGCAATCCCTACAATGACGGCTCAAGGAACATTGAGGAAGAGGGGGTAGAAAGAGCGTAGGAGCCATAGTCTCTTCAAAAGAAGGAAGGAAGGAAGGAAGGAAGGAAGGAAGGAAGGAAGGAAGGAAGGAAGGAAGGAAAGAAAAGGGATAGGGAAGAGAAGGTGGGTCTGGGAAGTAAGTGGGAGGAGTTGGAGGTATAGATGATCAAGGTACATAAAATTCTCAAAAAGGTAAATAATAATAGTATATTAATAAAAGGAAGAGGAGGGGCGTGCGAAGACTGATGCACCAACCAAGGACATTGCATGGAGAAGACCTAGGCCCCCTGCTCAGATGTAGCCCATATGCAGCTCAGTCTCCATGTGAGACTAGGGGCTGGTAAGGGGCTGTCCCTGACATGAACTTTGTTGCTTGCTCTTAGATCACTTCTGCCTGATGGGACAGCCTTGCCAGGGCCACAGAGGAAAAGGATTCAGCCTGAAGAGAACCGATAGTCTGGGGTCAGTTAGTAAGGGAGGAAGGCTCCCACTTTTTAAGGACTAGGGGATTGGGATGGGGGCGGGAGGAGGAGAAGGAGGGAGGATGGAACCAGGAGGAGATGAGGGATGGGGCTACAACTGAGGTGTAAAATACATAAATTAATAAAATAAACAACAGAAAAGGCAGAGGAGATGTGAACAGCAAGGGAAACATCAGAGATGCCCACACAGAAAGGCAATGCCCGTGAGGATATGAGGAGAAAGCCTTGAGAGAACAAACCCACCAGCAGTATCTTCGTTGAGACATCCATCCATGTACTCTATGGAACTTCCTTACACAGTCTGAGCTGACTAAGATACCCTGTTCCTCTGCATCTTTCCCCATGTCAGTGAAGGAAAGCTAGATTGGGCACCTTTCTCCAAGAACGTAGTTTGCCACTAAACACGTAGTAGCATTATGCAAGGTGGAAGCCGAGGGATTGTCACCTGTGTGTGACTGATTGCTCTCTCACCCTCACGCCACCCACCACCATGACCCCGGGTTCCTGTTCAATATTCATACTGGGAACGTTTGATAATTGCTCAACCTGTCCTATTCAGCTTGAATCAGAATCAATCCCATTTGCACTGAGCATGGCTCCTAGAAGCTCAACGAACAGTTGAGAAATACGAGTGTGGAGGAATGAACAGACAGGGATACAATGGATTAAGGTGTGGATGTGTAGACACAGGAAAGGCTACATGGATGGAGGTTTTCCTCCAGCCTCTGGAGTCATCACAGATACCAGGCCTGGGACCAGGGGCCAGGCTTTCCTCTGGACTTGTTGCTCATCCTTCAACTCACCCTTACAACCTGCTCCTGTCTGCTTTCCTAGGGCCTACCCTAGTCTGCAGACTCCATCTGTGAACCTGCACTTGGCATCTGGATTTTTAATTATTTTTGAGGAATGAACACACACACACATACCATCACCATCACCAGAATCTGGCCTTCTTTCCACAACGTGGATTCACCATTTCTTCATTAGTCCAGGAATGGGAACTAGTACTAAGGAAGTGGATTCTAACTGGTTTTGAAACCAGAAGTCATGGGTTTCCCCTCTTTGCTCCCTGGTGCTGTACTCATTTGCATTTATTCATTGTACCTAAGAGCATGATTCAATATGATACTTTAACACACTCATGTGGTATGTGTCTATCACCTTAACTGTATTGCTGGAAAATGGTGCTTGAAATTATCAGCAAGCCCTTTAAAGAGGCTGGGCCTTCCGGGAAGCACAACTGTCTTAAGCTGAGTCGGGGAAGGTTGCACTGTGATGCTCTCATCTTCCTGCCAGTCGCCCTGCTCTGGAGAGCCATGCCAAAAGGATGACTACAGAGCAGAGCAGAGGAGAGAGAACAAAGCATCTTTGAGCTTCAGGAGCTGTCAAAACAACCCACAGTTCCCAACTACATGCAGAAAACAAAAACAAAAAAAACGGAGCCAAGAATTTTGTGGTGGCCCAGGCAACCACAGGCATTTACCATACAAGGTCCAGACCCACAGCCCTAGCGTCCCTCCACCCGCCCTTTGCTTTAAACAGTGGCTGTGACCTGTGTTTGTGGTGGGGTGACCACTGAGAAACCCAGGTGTCTGCTGGAGTCAGGCGCCATATTTGCCCTGTCCATCCTGCAGGGACCCTAAGCCTTGTGTGGCCACAGAAACACTGTGGACATGTGTGTAACTTTGTTGGAAGAATGAATAAAATCTGCAAGTGAGGAACAGGAACATGGAAATCTCACATCCTGAATCTATTTGTTTATTTGAGATAAGACCTCACTCAAAGCAGCTCAGGCTGGCCTGGAATTTACTACATGAGACCCTGGATCAAAAAAAAAAAAAAAAAAAAGACAAGAAAAAGAAAAAAGAAATTGCCAATGAGCTAAATGTCTGAGGTGGCCCTGTACTCCAAAGACAAAGGCACATAGATCTCTGAGTTTGAGGCCAGCCTGGTCTATAGATGAGGTTCAGAGCTGCACAGAAAACCCTGTCTTGAAAAACAAAACAAAACAAACAAATCTACCAAGGACCAAGGTAGTGCACACCTTTAATCCCAGCACTCAGGAGTCAGAGGCAGGCAGAGCTCAGAGTCTGAGCCTAGTCTGCAGAGGGACTTCCAAGACAGCCAGGGCTACACGGAGAAACCCTGTCTCAAAAGACCAACAACAAAAATCTCCCAAGGCGGAGTTGGAGAGACGGCTCCTCAGTTAGAGCACTGGCTGCTCTGTAGAGGTCCTAGGTTCAGTTCCCGGAACCCAGTTGGGGCTTACCACCATCTGTAACTCCAGTTCCAGAGGGTCCAATACCCTATTCCGGACACACATACGGTACACAGACATACATGCAAGCAAAACACTCATATACATATATAATGTATATGTCTGTATGTGTGTGCATTTTTAAAAAATATTTTAAAGGAGAAAGAAGGAAAGAAAAGGTTCTAATGTTTACAATAAGCTAACTATCGGCCAGCCTAATGAATACATTCATGTTTGTTTACTGAGACAGGCTCTCAGGTAGCTGAAGCGAGCCTTACACTCAGAGTGGCTAACGCTGGCCTTGAATTCCTTACCCTCCTGACTGTACCTCCCGAATGCTGGGTGTAGGAGCCCGACTCTACCAGTTTTTGTTTAATTTTGAGATAGAGTCTTCCTATGTACCATGGACTAACCTTGAACTCTCCATCCTCCTGCCTCAGCCTCCCAAGAGATAGGGCCACAGCATTTACCACCCACTGCGCCTGGCTCTCTTGTATCTTTTTAAAGAGCAAGAGGAGGGGACTTTGAAGAGATACTGAACAATAATAGTTGTGCAAATGGATGAAAACACCACCTCCTGCCCTGTGATTACCCACTGTATTATGTACTAAATTATCACACTGTGCTCCATGAATGTGTGTGATCATTATGTGCAATTAAAGAGAAAAAAAGTAGAGCTGGGCATGGTGATGAACACCTGTATCCCAGCACTTGGGAGGTGGAGGAGCATCAGGGACTCAAGGTCCTCAGCTACAGTTTGAGCCCATCAGGGAATACAGGAGACCCTGTCTTGAAACCTAAAACAAAACAAATAAATTAAATAAAAAACAACCCTGTCCCTTCGTCTACTGCAGAATACACCTGTCAGGTGATTTCATTTCTGTTATTGGTTTGTAAAACCAAGTCACCATGGGCTGGGGCACAGCACTGGGCTGTGGAGACGATAAAGAAAGCATGAAGGTAGTCCAGAGCCCTGGCCCAGCAGGCTCCCTCCGGGTTCTCACAGACACCCAGCATGGATGGATGCCAGGTCTCCAGGGGGATCACACACAAACATGCACTCTCCACACCCAGGCTCCATTCCCCTGGCCTCTCACTAGGGGCTTAAGGATTCCTTCCACAAGTTGTTGGCCAGAAACCTTGGGAGAGAGTTGAACCTTCCTAAGTCTCTGTGTGTGTGCTCAGCGCTGCTTCCTTAGAGCCATTCACCTCAGGATCTACCCCTTCCTCACTCCCATTCCCTACTGCTTCCATCATCTGCCCTGAGGGGCCTTATGACTCTGTCTGTCTGTCTCTGCCTGTCTGTCTGTATCTCTCCTTTTCTCTTCTCTTCCTTCTAGTCATCGTTCTCCCTCCTATCTTCTTCCCTTTTCCTTTTTTCAGACAGTGGGGTGGGCGGAGGGGGTGTCTCACTACGTAGCCCAGGCTAATTGTGTATCTCAGACTGGCTTCAAACCCTCCGTCATCCTTCCCCTTCTCTTAGGTTTCCTTTTGCTGAAAGAGTCACCTCCTCTTCTTCCTTCCTCCAGCGCCCCAGGGCACTCAGAACAGAAACTCCATTGCTGTGTCTGCTTCCTGCTTGGTGAGCCCCTGGTGTGTGCTGTTCTTCTGACACGCCTCTAGCTTCCAGGACTTGAGCCTTTTTTTTTTTTTTTTCTTTTTCCTATCGCCCTCCTGGGAGCTGTCACCCTTCCCCGTCCCTCCCTTTGTGGGATGGAGAGGGTTGGAGGAGTGGTGGAACCCGTGTGAAGGCTGCTGTACCTGCAGTCTCACCTGCAGGAGGAGCGAGCCTGGACCTGATGGAAAGCAGCTGCGGATGAAGAGAGCGAGTCCAACAAGGCACGGGCAGCTGCCGCCCGGGGAACAGCCTCACTCTGGCTGTCTGAAATCTAGAGCCCACAGGGCTCCTGGAGCCTGACCCCCATCCAGCAAGAACATCGCCAGATTCTGGGTGTAGGCACCTCAAATCCCATCTCGTGGTACCCCAATTTACCCTATTTCATGCTCATTAATCAGACGTATCTACAACAGGAGGGCATCATCAGAGACAGACGGTACCAGTCAGATGACGTCGGAGCAGGTGGCTTCTTTGGGCGACCTGAGTGTCTCCAAAGAACCTCAGCAACAGCATGGACCGGAAAGTCGGATGGGACTCCTATACCGACTCCCCGCTTGCATGGTGTTTAAAAAGGACAGAACTGAGCAATGGAGGTAAAGTGACCGTCAGGGGCTCAACCCTGTCACCCCTGTACCCTAGGGGCTGAAGCTGCAGGCTCTGCGTGAGCTTGAGGTTGGCGTGAGCTGCACAGCGAGTTCCAGACCAGCTGGGCTAAGGGTGCCTCTGTCTCCAACAGCGACAGCGCAAGCTGTCACAGCGCCGATCTCTGGACAGTGTCGCCCGGGGGCCAGACACAGGACACCTTCGTGGGCCTACTAGAAACTCTCCACAACGTCACCCGAGTGCTGGTCACATGAGTGTCACCAGGCTAGAGCTTGATGCAGGTTAGTCCGTGCGCTATAAAAATGTCATAAGCCAGTTCTAAACCGTTAAAGTGAGCTTCACCCTAACATTAAAGTTGCATTTCTGAACCTCTTTGAGGTGGTGGCTCAGGCAGCGTAGGCTGGCTCCAAACTTACTCCATAGCTAAGGTGGCCCTTAAACTCCCAATCCCCCTGCCTCTGGATCTTGAGTGCTCAAGTAGAAATGTACATACTTGGCTTGAAATGTGTTTTTATTTTCAGGGACTGAGTTGACGACTCAGTCTGTAAGAATGTTTGCTTGAGGTTCTGGGTACAAATGCAAGGCACCCACGTGAAAAGCTAGATGGGGCTACATGCACCCATGACCCCAGTGTTATAGAGAGCGACTCACTGGGGCTCTCTGGCTGGATTCCAGCTGCAGGTTCTGGGGGAGACACTGTTTCAAGGTAGTAAAATGGAACCTGATAGCTCAGCATAATCAACAGCCTCCTCTGGCCTCCACACCTAAGCACACACACACACACACACACACACACCTATCCCCCACACACAAACATGCACAACACACACACATACATTTTCCTAGGTTCAAAAAAATTTTTTTGGGGGGGAGGGTAATACTAGTACTTGGGAGATGTATTGGTTAGTTTTTATGTCTTCTAGAGACATGCCACCCGAGAAGAGGGAACTTCATCTGAGGAAATGCCTCCATCAGATTGGTCTGTAGGCAAGCCTGTGGGGGCATTTTCTTAACTGATGACAGGTGTAAGAGGGCTCAGCATATGGTGGGCGGTGCCACCCGTGTGCAGGTGGTCTTGGGTTGTATAAGAAAGCTGACTGGGCAAGCTATTGGAAGCAAGCCTGTAAGCAACATTCTTCCACAGCTTCAGTTCCTGTCTCCGGGTTCCTGCCTTGACCTTCCGTATAAACTGATGACGTGACCACTATGTGGTGTGGTTAATGGGAAGGTTTTTTTGTTTTTGTTTTTGTTTTTGTTTTTTCCTTTATAGATATAAGAGAAAGAACAACCAGAGGCATCTGAAGGACTCCAGAGCAGAGAGAACAAGAAGCACACTGAACAAGTGCGCTCCTGAACACGGCCAGCAGACTGGACCTGGCCAGGGCTATCTGTGAGAGAGGGAAGAGTAGCAGGGTATAGCGACTAGAGAAGACATGAGAAGTGGGAGCGAAACAGAGAGGAGAGGAGGGCACAAAGCAGGAATAGCAGGGGTATAAGGAGACTGAGTAGCTGGAGGGAATTTAGAGTAGAGGAAGAAGTGAAAAGGGCTGGGATGCTAGCGGGGACTCTGAAATGTGTGACAGGTACTTGTTACACTGAGGGAGCCTGGAAGCCAGCATGTGTGTCATAGGCACACAGGTAGCCATCCCTCCCTTCTGTCAGAGGTAAGAAAAGTTACAACTTTTGGTAGTATGGGAACCAGTTTCACAAGTTTCTGTGGGATGCTGGCTTTTACCTAACTGCCAGAAATCTTCCTGTAGTCTAGGTGAGCTCACTTCTAGTTATCCGGGCTGACTTTTAGGGTTTGGGGAACTGGACTTTCCTTTGGACCTAACGCTCTCCTCAATGATGGTTCTAAGTTTTGTAAGCTGAAAGAACCCCTTTCTTCCCCAAACACACAAACACATGCACGCACGTGAATACATACAGGTAACAAGACAATGGTAGAAGAAAAGTAAAATATAATTGAGCAGAATGTCAGGAGGGGCCAAGATGCCTCTAGTGTGAACTGGGATGCTTTTGGTGTGAACTGGGGTGTGTTTTGAGGCAAGGAATTGTCTTCATGCCAGGGTTAACGTTCTGTTCATCACTTATAACATGAAGGAGACCACATCTGCTATGGGCTTTTGCCCTAGATTCCATGTGTAGAAGGGATTATGCTTCCCTGAGGATGCAGAATCTGGCCAACAGAGATAGGCACAAATAGGGAACAGTGTAGCAAGTCAAGGCTCCACCTGTGCCAGCCTGAATGTATACCTCATTTAAGCAATGAAAATTCCTCTCCTTTGCCAAGCCTTGATAATTTCCCATTTTTTAATCAAACATAGCCTAGAACATATCCTGCAGCCAAGAGATATAGGCTGAGCTGTCCTAGACCAGTTTTGGGTAACATGCACAATAAGGGAAACTGTGTTCCCTGGGTGATCTTTTGGGAGGAACTCCCCGTTTACCCTTGCATGCATAACTGGACATAAATATGATTCAAATCAGATGCATTAAGGGAAAGGATGTGCATAGTGAGCACAGGCTTACATACCCAAGCCTGTCAATCAAAAAGAGAACCACCCAAGCAACTGAACTCCTTCTCCTCCTGAACCACCTAAAAGGAAAGCCGCAAAGAGTGGCCAGGGCCCTCGAGTACTCTCCCTCGTGTGCCCCAACGCTCTCTCAAGGCACATTCTGACCTGCTTTATCACTTTGCTTTGCACAAAGTCCTCACCACTTTTGCTAATCTGTGTGTGTCTTTATTTCATTTTTTTTTTTTAAAAAAAATAAGATTCCATGAACCTGGAAACTCCTAGACTAGACTCTGACCACCAGTGACAAAGAGATGTCTGAAGGGCCCCAGCGTGTGCTTGGAAGATTGGCATGGGTCTCCTTTGGCACCTCCTGTGTCTGCCTCTGCACCCACTCCACAGGCCATATGGGAATCACCTGTGCCCTGCACACAGAAAGGGACTGTGACAGCACAGAGCCCAGCGTCCCCCTGTGGAGCTGCTCCCTGCCCTGCCCCTGGACACACTCAGTCAGGTAAGGCACAGCAGGTCATTATGTGGGTCAGGAGTCTGGCCCTGCACTGTATGTATGACACAGAAGCTCAAAAACATCACGACGGATGCGGTGGGGATGACAGGAAATCATGCAGGGAACTAAGAAGGGAGAGAGAATTGAAACCCAGGGAAACAGAGTTGCCCCCAAAACAGCTGGGGTTAGGAGAACACACAGCTCACACCTTTTGCTCAGTTTCAGACCCAATTACTACACATACACACAAACCCACATAGTTTGTATATAACACACAATACACATATGACACATATTATATATAACACACACAGCACACATCCATAACACAACACAGAAAATACAAAACACACACACACACACACATACACACACACACACACACACCTTCCTCCCTGGAGTCACCCTGGACCACTTCACTCCTATAAAATAGCAGAAGGAATGGGACCATCCTTACTGAAGTGAGGGCTCACCCCAGAAGAACCCTCACTAGGCTGTATCCTGATTCCTGCCTAGTTACTACCAAGAAATTAGTCTTAGGTTGTTGTGTCCAGGCAAAAGGGGACCTGAGACAGGCAGAGGAGGCAAGCATACCCTTCTAGGGCGGCAGACAAGCTAGGAGAGATGTCATTTCTAGGGTCTTCCATCCTGGGTAAGAAGGCCAGGGCTTACATACCTGGGAGCCTGCCTGGGGCTGGTAGCATCCATGTCCACAGAGCCAGAGCCTGGGCAAGTTGTCAGTGTTGAGGAGGGTGAATGGAGATCAGAGTCTGGACCAGGAAGTGGCCATCTGTGGTCCTCGGGTCATGAGTCCATGGCTCTGGCCTCAATGAAACTGGGCTCCCTTGGCTTTTCCCTGACCTCCAGGTCTGCTGACAGACCCAGCCAGAGAAGTTTGGAGAGGAACAGGAAAGAGGGAAGGATCAGATCAGATGTATATTCCTCTGTGTGACATCCAGGGCAATGTTCTCATCCTGACGCAAGAAGAGGCATGGTGCAAGAGGGTGTGCCCATCAGTGGCTCAGCAAGACCTGGCACCTCCGCCACTGGGCGGGGGTAGGCCCCGAGCTCTGCCTCCCACCATCAGTGACCCAGCTCCTGGGCTCTGTGTCCTCAGGTCCTGCAAGGAGTGAACTCTGGCGACTCGATGTGACCGTGGGCTTGTAGCATCTGTGCTTCCGTCTCCACCTTCGCACCTGGTCTCTCCCTTCTCGGAGCTGCATAAGGAGGAGAAAGTGCCAACATGACTAGCAATTTTGAGGTATCTTCTTGGAAAAGAGTCTGCTGGGTGGAGGGGGCTATAGCCTGAGCTTGCTCTCCACCTCCAATTGCCCCATGACCCAGAGGTCTGCCTCCTCTGCCCTTTTACCCAGAGCTATCCTCTCATGGTAGGTGTGGTGTTAGCAGCCATGGGGGTTGTGGGACATGTGGGATTTCCCACCAGGGAAATCGGCATGGAGCTAGAGCAAGGTCCAGACATGTCCAACCTCCCTCCCCCCCCCAAAAAAAAATCTCAATCTTAAGACCAGCAGGAGTAAGGACCACTCCCTCTGTTGTCTGCTTGCATACCCTGATGCATGTAGCCCGGAAACCCACCCTTGAAATTCTGGAGGTAGTCCAGCCTGCCACCTGGAATCCCTCTCCACACAAATGAAGCATTCCCAGCACCCCAGCCCCAGGCGACACTGATGTTCATTCAGCCCAAACCCCCTACCCGCTTCCCCAAGGGTTACACAGCCCTTATTTCCCCTAAAAAAGGAGAGCCGAATCACTGGAAGAGTTGTGTCACTAAAGGGGCTATATCACTGGGAGAGCTGTATCACAGACAGGGATCCCTCTCCCCCACCTCTCCTACCCCTTCCAGGCACTAACTGCAGAGGTGGGATCCCTCAGACCTCACCAGCCTGGCTAAGCTTCATTTCCTTCAAATGCAGCACCTGCATGCATCGTTGCCTGGACGCGCCCATTCCCGAAGGGAAGGACTGGAGCCTGGGCTCCAGATGGACAGGGGATACTCTTGTCTTTTTAAAGTCTAATTTCAGGAGAATGGTATAATGAATATATATAATTTACTCTTTTACATTTCATAAATCTATACAATTTTTATCATTGTATCTCCCAGTGCCTCTGCCTGACACTTCCTGCTGCTCCCACCCCATCTCCCACCCACCTTCTGGTTCACCTTTTGTTGTTGTTATTAATGACGTCCCGAGTCTGTTAGTGCTTGGGTGTGTGTGTGTGTGCCCAGGGCATGAGCAATGTATAGGTAACCATATCCCTAAAGGAGAGTGACTCTTCCTCCCCCAGCACCGTCAACTGCCAAACTCACCCCCACCAAGGAGCCACACTGAGATGCTGACTGACTTGCTCTCGTGCAGGTCTCATGCAGGCAACTACAGCTGCTGCGAGCCGATGGCTCCAACAGCCATGTCATGTCCAGGAAGTCTGCCTTTCAAAAACCCCCACTCACCAGCTCTTAGATTCTTTCCACCTCCTCTGCCTCAATGTCCCCTGAGCCCTGGGCGGAAAGAGAGGAATACAGATGATCCATCCACCGCTAAGCACTCACAGCTACTTAAACTGGACACGCTGACCAATCACGAGCCTCCTCATTATTCACTAGCCATGGCAGAACAGAGCTTCTCTGGCCAAAGTTGAGAGCAGCACGAATCTATGGATTTAGAAGCAAGTTTGAAAGCATGACCCCTTAACATGACAGCAATAGTAGGTTCCCCTTTGCGGCCTGTGGCATCCCAAACCATAGACTTTTTGACCAGCACCAAGCATGAAATTCCTCCAGGTGAGCAAGTCTCACAGATGGGTTTCTTTAAACAAATGAAATTCATCGTGCGTATTGAGGTTCAGCATAATAGTCTGGAATATGTGTACGCGGTGAAATCCCACATGTGTCAGCCCACGTAGGTTATGTTCTGTGTGAGGTGTGATATGACCGGCTAAGTCTACTCAACAACCACAGAAAAATCCCTATTACAATGTAATCAACTTGGTCCTCATCATGTATGTCAAATCTCCAAACTTGTTCATCCTACCTAGCCCCCGGCATACATTATTGTAGCACTTTAAACGTATATCTTCTTATCTCCTTCCCCTTATCATTGCCCACCCCAAACAACCACTGTGTCATTTTCTATCATCATGTATTTGAGCTTTTTGAGATTTTAAAACACATGCCACAAGTAAATAGGGTCAGGTAATACTCTCTTTTTGCGTTTAATAGTCGATTATGCACACACACATATATTTGTATACCATATACATGGATATGTGTGTGTGTAGATGTGCATGAGTATCTGTCATGTGCTTAGATACATCATGTTATACATACATACATACATACATACATACATACATACATACATACAGTGCATGGATATACTGGTATATTTTATTTATCCACTCGTGTATTGATTGAGGTTTGTTTCCGTAGCTGAGTTATTTTGGCAGCTCTGCAATGAAGATCTCAGTGCAGATAGTTTTCAGAGGTGATACTTTCATGCTGAGGGTGGGGGTGCATGCCTTTAAACCCAGCACTCAGGAAACAGAGGCGGGTAGGTCCAACATAGTGAGTTCCGGGACAGCCAGGGCTATGGAGAGAAACTCTGTGGTGGAAGTTTTGGTTTCTTTAAAAACTCAGTTATGTTATGTAAATATGTTGTTTTAATCCCAAGCGTGGGATACGGAGCTGCCTTAGTTATCCACAGCTGAAATTTTCCTCCTGTGGCTTGAAGAGGAACATGGTCTTTGCCAGCTGCAGTTAGTGGAATTTGAGGACTCTGGGAGAGTATAAATACCAGACTTGGGGATGAGCCAAAGACTCTAAGAAGACTGATTCTCCCCACGATGTTGCTGGTTTGCTGTTGCTGGTTTTCTGGACTACTGGATATCCTGATGACTGAGATTGGTATTGTCCCAAAGAGCCCAATGACCCTAACCAGCCAGAAGTAGCCAAAGTAGTCCCCTCTCCCCACTAACCTTTTTCCTCTCCTATCGAGTGTTGGGGTGTTGGAAGGTATTAGGAGGGATAAGGGATAGAGAAGGAAGGTAGAGGTATAAGAAACCCCAATGAAGTAGATAGAAAAAGTGGTGGTTTCACCTCCTTTGTGTATACACCCAGGAAGGAGATTGCCAGTTCATTATTGTTTTGCACATGGAAACACGGTTTTTCCAATAACATTATAAAAGCAATATTTTCCCCATTGCATCCTTTTGTCAATGGGGGTTTTGTAATGAAGTAGAGACTGGAATGAATTTTTAATAAAAGGACAAATGCAGATTTAAAGCCAAGGGGTCAAGCGAATGTGAGGGGATGGAAAATAACTAACAGAAACTAGGGATAGAGTTTAATGGGCAGAGCACTTGCCTCTCATGCAGGAGGCCCTGGGTTCAGTCCTTGGCACTGCATAAAGCAGGCATGGTGGCTTGTACTTAAAATCCTAGTGCTTCGGGGGTAGAGGCAGAAGGATCAGGAGTCCAAAGTCATTGTTAGCTACATTTTTGAGTTCAAGGCCAGCCTGGGATGCATGAGACTGTCCCAAATTTTGAGAGGGAGGTGGGAGAAGGGCCAAGAAGAGAGAAAAGGAGAAGAAGAGGGAAGGGGGAAAGGAGGAGAGGACACTAGGAAGATGTATCAGGCATTACAGTGCTTGTTCTGCAAGCACAGGACCTGGATTTAATCTCCAGAACCACAAAAAAACCTGGAAGTGGGGTCAGCAAGATGGCTCAGCAGGCAAAGGCGTTTGCCCCAGTGGTACAAACCTGAGACCCGAGTTTCATTCTTAGGTGAAGATGAATGGCTAGAACTGACTCCCCAAAGTTGTCTTCTGACTGCCACATGCATCTATGGCATACACACACACACATACACACACATACACACACAAAAAAAATAAAATAAAATAAATAACAAAAGGCAGATGTGGTGGTCCAGGATTGAATACCAGCACTGGGGAGGCAGAAACCTACAGATCACCCAGGCTGAATGGAGTCTTAGCTCTCAGCTAAGTGGAGGTGGAGGGTGAGGCCAGCTGCAGACAAACAAGCAGATGGACGGGTGGACAGCATATTCAGATAGATGAACAGCCAAACAGGCAGGTGACAATTCGTGCTTACAGCAGGACCCAGCTGAGTGGAATCTCCTGGGACAGTGGAGAGTGCCATGCCTGGCAGTCACCTGACACACACACACACACACACACACACACACACACACACACACACACACGTGATCATGTGACAAGCTAGTGAAGCCACGAAGCGTCAGGTGTGTGTTCCCTCCTGTGTTCGGGATCTAGCACCATTTGCCCTTTTAGGAAAGAGCCACCTACTTTTGTATGGGTGGTGCCAGACACACGATGCCGTCCACCCGTCCACCCGGGTGGTAGAGTCGCCCTCGTTCTCAAAACGGAGTCAGAGCCAAGCCTGCTGGCTCGCACCTTTAATCCCAGCGCTTAGGCAGAGGCAGATGGATCTTTTCGAGTTCAGGGCCAGCCTGGCCTGCAAAGTAAGTTCCAGCCAGGGCACCATAGTGACACCCTGATTTAAAATGGGGGGAGGTGGGAGGAGGGGTCTCGACCTAAAAACTGCTTCAAAATGGGGCAAGACACAACCTTAGAAACATCACTGTTTTTCAAAATGAAAGAACTTAGAACAGGGCACAGCCTGAGCTCGAGTCCCTTGTTTTTTCAAGAGAAGACTGTTTTCACTTAAATTATTCCTCATTTGATGGGCTGCTGTGCACTTCATGAGGTGGGGTTTCTATGAAAACAAAAGGAGAACAGCACGTTGCTGAACACAGAGGACCTCTGGGGGAGGTCCCTGTTGGGCATGCAGCATTTTCCGATGGTCAGAGTGAGGGTAGCACACTTTGGACACAGTGCTGGATGTTCCTGTTAGTTCTCTGAGTACCCCAGGGCAGCAGGCTCACACACGCATGCGGATGGGGTCGCTGAAGCCTAAATCAAGTCACCCAGCACCAGCTTTCAGGACTCGGAGGAAAGGACAGCATTAGTTCTTATTAGATAGATGATAGATGAAGATAGATAGATGATAAATAGGCAGGCAGACAGACAGACAGACAGAAAATAAGGTAGGTAGACAGAAGATGGAGCACAGAAGCCACACTCTGAAGGAAGCTGCATGAACTGAGACTCTGTAGCTTTCCACTGAGACACACAGTTTCTGTTCACAGTCACCCAGCTCTTAAGAGATTTGTTTTGTTATCATTGCATATGGGTGTGTGAGGCTGTACGCGTGTCCTGCGGGTTCATATGCACCATGTACATGCAGGCGCCTTCGGAGGCCACAGTGGGTACTGGATCCCCCGGGACTAGTGTAACAGGAGGTTATAAGCTGCCTGAAGTGGGTGCTGGGGACTGAACTCAGGTCCTATGAAGGAGCAATTTGTGCTCAGCTGAACCCGAGTCCTCTGAAAGACCAGAAAGGGCTCTTATCTACTGAGCTGCCTGTCCAGCCTCATTATCTTTTTTTTTAATTTTTATTTTATTTTATTATTTACTTATTTATTTTGCTTTTTTTGAAACAGGCTGTCACTGTGTAACTCTGGCTGTCCTGAACTCACTATGTAGAGCAGGCTGGCCTCAAAAACCACAGCAATCAACCTGCTTCTGCCTCCCAAGTGCTCAGGTTAAAGGCATGTGCCAACCTACCTGGCCAGCACCATTTTAATTACGTCTCTGCATGTGTGTGGGGTAAACGCACATAAAGACAGTGCCCACACGAGCCAGAAGAGGACATCAGACCTTCTGAAGCTGGAGTCACAGGCAGTTGTGAGCTGCCTGTTGGGAACTAAACTCAGGTCCTCTGAAAGGGCATCATGGGCCCTTAACCACTGAGCCAGCTTTCTAGCCTCCATCACCCCCACAACCAATGTAAGGTCATTCTTATTTACCAAATAGGTCTAGTTTCATTTTATTTGGCAAATAGTTTTTGTTTGCTTGTTTTTTTTTTAATTTATTTGTTTGGTTTTTGATACAAAATATCACTGTGTTCCAGGCTAAACTGGAACTTAACCTCTGTAGCCCAGGCTGACCCGGAATTCATACCAATCCTCCATCTTCAGGTGCCTGAATACGTGGGTTACTGAAGGAGCTGCCACACCAGGCGGTCATACCTCAAAAATGACCATCACACCGGCCTTCCCAACTTTTCTTTACTGGAACTTCACACAAGGGATTTTAGATCAGCTTTTGCAAAGCCCCTTGAGGCCAGGACACCAAGGTGAAGACTCCACCAGACTTCTTCCCTGTCGGTAGGTTTGGGTGATCCTCTTCCAAAGGACTCCTGGTGCTTGGGGCTTGCAGGAAGTGAACATAACTCACATAAGACATTGGGAATTCTGAAAAGCAGGTCCCAAGCCAGCTTTTTTTTTTTTCAAATTAGCATATGTTAGTTACACATAATAACAGGCTTTGTTATGACATCATCATACTTCTGTATAATGTATGTTAATCGTATTCATCCCATCATCCTCTTTTGTCCCACCCATTGATTCCCACCTCTTTCCAGGTAGTCCCTCTTCTTCTTCCTGTCTTTTGTTTGTTTGCTTTTGTGAACCAGGGAGTACCACTGGAGTCGCTTGCAGGGGAGTGTCACCTTGCTAGCAGCTACACCACTGAAGAAAGCATCTCTGCCTGTGTATGGACAGACCCTCTGGGAGAGGCGAGGTATGTTCATGATGCCCCTCCCCACTCCATGGTACAATTCAGGCCCATTTTTGCAAGTCAAGCTTAGTTCCTTGGATCTACCTGTCTGTACCACCATGCTTTATGAAACATTATCTAATAAAATATTCGCATCAAGGCAGTAGCTAGGTAAGTGACATTTCTAGTTTCGCCCTCTTACAATGAGGACAGCCTCATCTCGGCCTTATGAAAATAACCATGCGTTCATGAAAACAAGGATTCTCAATTTAGTGTTTCCAAATTATAGAGCGATCTGTTAGGAAGAAAAGATAACTATTTTGATCTCACATGAAAGCAGGAAAGCATCAAAATACAGTAGAGGCTCTGTGAAGACACAGCACAGCACCAGGCAAAAGAGCTGTCCTGAAAACAGCCATGATTTTAGGCTGCGCTGAAACGGCTCAGTGCGGAACAACACTTGCTATCCCTGGCACCCAGGTAAAAAGCTGGGTGTGGCGGTGCACGTCCACACCCTGGCGGTGGAGAGGTGGAGACGGAAAGATCCCTGGAGACATTGGCTAACCAGCGTAGTTACATCAAGGAGCTCCAAGTTCAGTTACAGACTGGAAAATAAGATGGAGGCTGGAAAGATGGCTCAGTGGTTAGGGGCCCTGGCTGCTCTTTCAAAGGACCTGAATTGAATCCCCAGCACTCATAATCATCTGTAACTCCAGTCTCAGGGACTCTGACACCCTCCTCTGACTTCTTGAGAACTGCATGTAGCCAAAACACCCATACGCATTAAAAAAAATAGAGAAAAACAAGTAGTCATGAGGACATGACACTGACCTCTGGCATCCTCATGCCTGTGTGTGCGCACGCACACACACACACACACACGCACACACACACACACACACACACACGTATGCTCATACATGTACTTAGCCATGATTTAAAATGTGACCTGAGCTCAGTGTAGTATAATAAACAAGGAGATTTGACTGTTTTTATGACAAACAACTGAACTAATAACCTAAAACCTGGCTTCCAGCATGATAACACGACATGATTGGCAGCAAGGACATTGATGGCTTTCAGACAATTTCTGAGCTACTTCTATTAAGTATATTAATATCAGACAAATATCACCATAGCAGCTTTTCTCTGTGACAGTTAATTCCGCGCCTCATTTGGATTGGACCTGGCTACCTACCCGCATATTTCTGGGTGTGACTGTGAGGGCATTAATAATCAGGTGGTATATACAGTGAGTTGCTCTCCCTAACATGCATGGACACCTCACAAGCCACAGACACACATCTTGGTTCCATTGATCCTCAGATCTTCAAGTGATTAGAGACCGGCGCTGTCCTTCCCCATCATCCTGCCATGGCTGTGGCCTTGGCTCAGCTTCCAGGCACTGCTGGGTTTGTCCACCATCCTGTACGGCCCTTTCTCCATGTGTAGAAACATTCAGAGGCTGGCCATGTTGCTTTCCTGGGAAGCACTCTCTGAATAAGGATACAACAGGACCAGGATGTTGGGTATGGCAGGTCCTGGGAGGGAGCACCTCAGAATTTCTCATATTCCTAATGGCAGCATGAGCTTTGAGTAGGGAAACCTTTGCCTGAGTCTATGAGGCCCAGGAACAGGACTCTGGAACTTGTCCCAAAATATCTATGTCCCAGAAGCCCTGCTCATTATCTCTGGATGCCAACTCCAAGCCATCCTGGGTCTGCTTCAGTTCAAACATCCTGCCTTCCAGCATGAATCTTCGGAAGTGCTGTATGACCAAGGCAAAAGATGGCAGCCTCTAATGGGAGCTGGCATTCTGAAGGCTGAGGGCAACTTCGACTTCTCACCAACAACATGACATTGGTCACGTCTCTTGACCAATGACCTGAGCATGCTGGTAAGCTTTTGCCGATTTGCACAAACTAGAGTCACCAGAGAAGAGAGAACCTCATTTGAGAAATTGCCTCCATCAGACGAGCCTGTGGGCAGGTGTGGAACACTGTCTTGACAGATGGATGTTTGATGTGGAGTGTTCAGCCCACTATCGCCGGTGTCACCCCTGGGCATGTGGCGCTGGTTGTAGAAGAAAGCTGGCAGAATGCGAGACAGTAAGCAGTTTTTCCCTGTGGGTTCTGCAGCTGTTGCTGCTTGGGTTCCTGCCCCGACATCCCTCAGTGACTTTGATGGGGAGGTTATAAGCCAAATGAGCCCTTTCTTCTCCCATGTTGTTTTTGGCGGGTGCCACTGCACCCAGTCATTTTTGTTTTATACAAGATCTCAGGTAGCCTACACCATCCTTTGAATACACTATGGAGCTAAGGATGACCTGGAACTTCTGTTCCTCCTGCCTCACTTACTAAGCGATAGGATGACAGGCATGTGCCACCCTCCTGGTTTTGCAGAGCTGAGGATGGAATTCCGGGCTTCAGACACACTAAGCAAGCATTTCATCAGCTGAGTCACATCTCTGGCCCTGTTTTTTTCCATTAAAAAATTGGTTTTTTTTTTTTAATCATGCATGTGGATGTTGGTGTGAATGTGTCTATGTGTGTGTTTGTACAAATGAGTGAAAAAGGTTCCCCCCACAGGCCAGAAGAGGGTGCCAGATTCTCAGGAGCTGGGGTTACGCATGGTCGTGAGCTGCCGACGATGAGTGCCGAGAGGAGAACTTGGGTACACTGAGAGAGCAGCCAGGGCTCTTAACTGAGCCATTTCTCCAGCCTATTTTAACCATTTTTAAGTTTACGCTTCAATGGTGTTCAGAACCTCTGTGCTGTTGCGCAGACACCACGACAGTAACTGCCTTTATTAAACAGAACCTCTCCTCCTCATCTCTGGGGACCTTCTTCTGCTCTGTCTCCATGATTAGTACGGCTTAAGTAAACTCATTTCCCTTTTGTTTTTTGTGAGATACCTTTGTTCACTTCAGTTTAGCGTCCACAGGGTCCAGACATGTGACTTTCCTTCCTGTCCAGGGCTTAGTCATATCCTATTTGTTTCTCCATTCATCCACTCATGAATATTCAAACTCTATCCTACATTAGTAAGTTGGCAAAAGGATTGATCACTGATCTCAGCAATGAGGGTGAACAGAACAAGAGTAGAGAGAGGGACACAAACGGTGATTATTGCCTAGAGGTGGGAGTCATGGCGATAGGAAAATGGTAAGGAGGAGTCCCTGTTCCTGGATCACCGATTTTGGTGTAGCTTGCTGGGAATTCCCATAGTTGAAGCTCAAGGTGCCCTGGCATCGTCCTCCTGCCTGCTACAACCTCAGCACTTGTATGCCATCCTTTACCTGCCAGCCTCACCCTCATCCCTACTTTTCATCTCATCCCCTTGCTCACCTGCACCTGTCCCAGTGTCAGTCATTTAGCCTTTTCCACCTAAGGCTGTACCATCTGGAACACCGTTCCTGTTGAGGGCAGAATGGCAGGCTGCCTTTCCCCATCTCAGGGCTCAGCCAGACAGGTGGGTAGTAGGACCAGCTGGTCCAGTGAGCCCCTCCCTGGGGCTCAAAGACAGCAGGCCCCAGGCCCCCTTGGACCAGCTTTTCTTCTAGAGTTAGCATCAGTGCGGAAGCCTGAGGCTTTCCTGCCCTGGCAGAGGAGAGAAGATTGCGGATGAGAGTTTCATGGTATGGGGGAGTTACAGCTCCACACGCCTGCCCTTGTGAGACCTGAATGGAAGAAGCCAGCTGAAGTTTAAGCCCTGGGACTTCCAAGAGGACTGTTTATAAAAAATGCCAGGTTAGAGCCTTCATCTTCTTGTCTCCCTTCCCTCCTACCTGCTGTAGCTCCTCACAGGGGCCAGAGCCCCCACCTGGCTCTACCCCTCCTGGTCTTTAGCCTCATGCTTCTTTTGACCTTTCTTGCCTGTTTTCTTCAAACTGCCTCCTCCAGATCACTGAATAGCGTGAGAGCCTGACTCTCTTCACAGTTACTGCAAGAAAACTTCCTAATTAGCAAAGTGGACATGGAAAGAAAAAAAAATTCTCATTCATCCTGAGCTAGAAACAGGACTGAAGGGAGTCTTTCCTGGAGCTTCTCCCTCCATCCACAGCCCTTCAATAGTGCTAAGAACTGATGGGGCAACTTATCAACGAAACACCAAGCCCCGTGTGCCTCCAGACCAGAGGGCAGGCGACAAGGAGAAAAGCAAAGGAGACTGCATGCTTCCTGGACTGGAAGACACAGCGTTAGTCACAGTGTAGGCACAGGGGGTGCTTAACAAATGACTAAAGACGGTAAGACTAGGAGTCTTAGTCTAAAGACTAGACTGAAGGAGTCTCTGTGCGTGGGAGAGAGTCATGAGGAGCAAGAACCCAATCATGTCAGTCCCCCTCCACACACTCAAGTGGGCTTAAGTTACTGCTGAGAAAAGGCGGCAGATAAAGGATCGCAGTCACTATGTATCTGCAGCAGAGCGAAGAGAAAAGAGAGACTTGTCTGCTTAGCATCCCTGCTCATGCTAAGCAGAAAGATCAAAGCAAATCAGGAAACACAGAGGATTAGAAAGTTGTGACTAGAGGCGAGTTGGAGCGTTTGGAGGCTGTGATGTTTTCGGCGGGGATGGGTATGTGGTAGGCTGTGCGCGTGACAGAGGTATGTGTGGTTGACGTACTAGCAAAGGGGCCCAGGTGGCACCAAGTGGGCTGCTCTAGTGAAGTCCCACGTGGCGGAGACACAGGTGGCGGAGGCAGGTATGCGGAAGGTCTGCGTGAGTTCAGGCTCTGTTGCCAATGCCATGCTGATGGGTTTATGCCTATGGAATCTATACGGGTGTCCCCGTCAGCAGATGTCCCCATTTCTGTGTCACTAATCTTGGGTGTGGCTGGCCCTCGCACAGCTTTCCTCCCCGGCACACCCCAGGAGTGTCCACCTGTCTGCTTCAGTGAGACCTGGTTGGATGGAACAAAGCTTCAAAGTGGCCACGGGATGATGGTTTATAAATATGTCAGCCATGGTCTGCGTCTTAGGGCTTCCTTCCCCTTCTGACCTACCTGCTTCACTTCCTCATTCAGCAAGAGGATAAGTCAGGGGCCAGAGCCCCCATGTCTCTGCCCCTACTGTTCCTGGGCCTCATTCCTCTTTCCTCCTTCAGGTCGATACACCGTGGCATCTTTGAACTGGTGGCTCTCTACACCCAGGTTAGACTTCCTCAGTCCTTGCCAAGCCACAAACCCACCTCACCTCTCAGTCTGAACCCAGCTCAATTTATTCCTTCCTCTCTCACCGGTCAACAGCCTCATTTCTATATCGCAAAGAAGGAAATGTCGCTCAGACGGGGTAAGATTGGCAGAGCTAAAACGTAAGTTGTGTATTGACATAAGAGGCAAACTTGTCGTTAGAAAACCCCATCTCTAGCTGTGGCTGGAATGCCACTGGGACTAAGGACATGCAAAAAAAAGTTTAAGAAAAATTAATGCAAAGAGAGCCAAGCTTTGAACACCTTTACTCCCAGTACTCGGGAGGCAGAGGCAGGCAATTCTCTGAATTTGAGGCCGGCCTGGTCTCCAGAGTGAGTTGGACAGCTAGGGCTACACAGAGAAACTGTGCCTGGGGGGTGGGGGGAGAGAAAAAAAAGAATTCAGCATAAGGAACACTTGGTGTTCCTCATTGCGATGGTGAGCCAGGCTAAGCCAGCATCTGTATGTTTTTTGCAGGAACTCAAAAATGCCCTGCAGTTCAGGGATAGATGTTTGAGACAGAGGAATGCACAAAGCACACCAGTGTAGTTCACAGAATTCAAACATCGAGGTTGGCGAGACGGCTCAGTCAGTGAAGAGCTCACCACATATGCTGGAGCAGAGTTAGATTCCCCAGGACATAGGTAAAACATAAAACATAAACCTGGGCATTGATACCACAGACGGGTAATCCCAGAGCTGGGGAGGTTGAGGCAGGAGGACCCATGGGGCTGGGTAGATCGTCAGCTTAGCCTACGTGGTGAGATCTGGACCAGCGAGACACCTTGTTTCCTGAGGTTGTCCCTTGGTCTTCACTCACATCCGAGTGCGTGTGTGCGTTCACCCGTATGCATACACCCCGGGAACATACACACACATACAAAATTCAAATATCTTTGAAGAGTTTTTCTAGGAAAGACACGAAAAAATGTTTGAAAAGAAAAAAGTATTTTTAGATCCTGTTCCCTTATATAACATTCGCTAATTATGTTAGCGTTTATAACTAAGTGCCACTCTTAAACAGGTTCCGCTTTTGTTTTGTGAAATTAATAACACTGATACAATAGCAAAATGACTAGTGAAGAATATGAAATAATTTTAAGCAAGCACAGTTTTTAATGTCTGTATGTATAGCACAAATATACCTTCTATTGAGTCATCACTTTATTTTTGGCTGACAGGGGATGTAGAGATGGCTCCTCGATTAAGGTAGCTAGCTGCTCTTGCAGAGGATCCGAGTTCTGTTCCTAGCTCCCTAACTGGGTGGTTCAAAACTACTAGTAAGTACAGTTCCAGGGGATCTGATGCCCTCTTCTGGCCTCCTCAAGCACCTTGCCATTTTACGCACAAACCCGCACAGAGATACACATAAGTACAAATTAAAAATAAAGATGAATCTTAAAATAAACCTGTGATCCAGAGATGAAGGGGATCAGTAGGGGGCATCTTTGTGCTCGATGTTACAAGGGCAAGATTGGTGAAGTGGTGCTGCTTCCACCACTCCAGGCTTGGCCAAGCAGGAGTGAGAAGCAGAGGAATGAAGGGAACAAGCAAAGCTAAATAGTGGAGGCAGAAGGCTGGACCTCACACAAAGCCAGGTCTTGGGAGGGGGAATCTGCATCTATACAGCCCCTCTGAACTCTGAGATACCTTCAGGACAAAGAGTTTGTCTCAGCTACGAAAACCCAGGTTTCAAAGTCCTACATTTTTTTTTTTTTTTTTTTTTTTTTGGCAAAGGAAGACGAGGCCTAATGTAGACTAGGCTGGCCTCAAACTGACTGTGTATCAAAGAACGATAATCTTAAACGTCTAACCTTGTCTCCACCTCCTATGTGCTTGGACGACAGCATGTGGATTATATGATGAGTTTATGAGGTGCTGGGGATTGAACTCAGGGCCTCATATTTTTTTAATAAAAATAATAAAGTTCAAACCCAAGGCCTTCTAGATAAACATTCTGCCACTGAGCTAAACCCCTAACCCCAAAGGGGCCTTTAAAAAAAAATCAAATTCACTCCTGTTATCCTCATCACTGTCACTCGTAGAATTCCAAGACGTCTGAACCAGAGGAGGGGTGGATGGGTCCATTTCCAGCTGCTTATCCCACAGCTCAACCCTTCACCCATTCTCCATAGAAGAGACAAAGAAAAATCGAGCACTGGAAAGAGTGAAACAGAGCTGGGTGTGGTGACTCAGCTGGTCACCTCAGATCTCAAAGGTGAAATCAGGAGGACCACGGTGTGTCTGAGGCACATATGGCTACATAGTGAGTTGCTAGGTCACGAAGCACCACCTAGCAAGACTTCATCCATATACACCAATAATTGTCTACCCAACCAGAAAAACAACCAGGAGAATTACAGGATCTCAATAAGAACTCTAAATGTAGTCTTAATTATCCAATTTGAAGATACAGACTAGCTGATGAGACCAAAAACAAGATCCAACTACCTACTGTCTCCGCAAAACGCAGTTCACCGGCAAGAGTGCATCAAGATGGGATAGAATGGAAATCAATATACCAAGCAAGAGGAAGACAGGCCAAACAAGGGTAGCCACATGGAAAAATTAGTCATAAAAGTTAGAGAGGTCACTGCATATTCTACAGGGAACAATCCATGAAAATTGCAGTAACTGCAAATGTCAACACACCAGATACGGGCACAGTGGGCTTCATAAGGCAGACACTTGGCAGAAAGGAAAGATGGACCCAAATATAATAATAGAGGGTGCCTCCAATATGCCATACTCATCAATAGACGATAGGCAGATACATGGATGGATGGATGGACAGACAGATGAACCAGGAATCTTATCTTGGGAGGTAAGATATACCATAGATCAAATGGACTTACCTCACATCTACAGAATATTCCTCCCAAGAGCTGTGGAATGCGTTCTCTTGGGAGCCTATAGAACTCTCTCTAAAACCAATCGTATTTCAGGACACAAAGCAAGCCTTAGCAAATAGAAAATACGGGCTGGGTGAGGGCTCAGTGGCTAACGTGCTTGCTGTGCAAGTCTACAGAATGCAGTTTGGACCTCTTAGAGCCCACACAAATGGTGGACGGGTGTGGCAGCCCACCTGTGATTTCTGCCTGCAAAGGTGGAGACAGGGGATCTCCAAAATAAACTGACTAGTAAGAGTAACCTTTCTCTGTGAGCTATGGGCTTGACCGAGAGACCCTGCCTCAAATGAGTAAGGTGGAGGAGGGATGGCGGATGATGCATGACATCACCCACACACACATGAAAGCGCATACATGCAATCATACACTCCACACATGCACAGAAAGGAAAGATAATCAAAACAATACATTTTATCTTTATCAAATCATAATGGAACAAAACTGGGGGTCAACAGTAAGAGAAATCGTACAAATAATAGTTAGTGAGCTCCGGTCAGTGAAGAAATCAGAAAACAGAAAAGCTCTTAGAATTAGGTGAAAACAAGAGGATAAAACACTAGAACCTTTGTGATTCAACAAAGGCAGTTTAAGAGGAAAGTTCACGGCTGTGAGTGCATCAGTTGAAAATTAGAGATTTCAGATAAATAACTCAACGATGCCTCTCTTCAAGGTTTTAGAAAGGCAGAAAGAACAAGTTGGAAATCATTAGATAGAAAGAAAAAGATTAGAACCGAAATTAACTAATGAGGGAGGGGGGTCATAGCTGGGATACAAAGTAAATAAACCGTAATCAATATAAAGAATAAAAATTTAATTAAAAAATAAAAAAAGAACCGAAATTAACAAACCTGACTAACAGAACAGTATTAAACAAAAAAAGTCAATGAAACAAGGAATCGGGGTTGGAGTCAGGGAAGAAGCAAGACTGAGAAGGCTTTGGCCAAACGAATCAAAAGAAAGAGACCCTTAACAAAATTAGATGTGGAAATGGGTATTGACCAATGCATGCCCACTGCCAGGTTTCCTTCATAAGGAAGGGCAGAGGGTTACTGCTCCAGGAAAGTGGAGGCAACTGGAGATGGTCACATGAAGCAAACTCGGTCTCAAAAAACAAACCACATTTTCCCCTAATTTGTGGATTATGTAGCATATAAAATCATATATGTGCAGGTAACAAGAAAGTAGAAGCAAAATGGTCTGGGGGGGTGAGACAAGGGGGACTAGCCAGGGGAGAAAGGGCGAGTGCTAGGGTAGGGTGGAAAATGTGCTCAATGAACGCTATACACTTGTTGAACATGGCCGTCTATGACCCTGTATAACATAATTGTAAAGATAAAAAAAAAAATCACAACAGATACGAAAAAAACAAAACAAAAAACCCCAGAGGGTTGTTAGAGAATACTTTGGATACATAGAACATATCAAAATTTAACCTAGAGGTTACAAACATATGGCTGATCTATGGCCAGCCATGAGCCTGAAATCATAAAGTCTCTTGACAAAAGTCCATGACAGGTCAAGCGGTGGTGGGGCACACCTTTGATCCCAGCACTCAGGAGGCAAAGGCAGGTGGGTGTTCTTGAATTCAAGGCCAGCCTGTTCTACAGAGTGAGTTCTAGGACAGCCGAGGCTACAAAGAGAAACCTTGTCTTGGAGGAAAAAAAAAAAAAAAAGCCATGACTGACCTGTAAAAGAAGAGCTAGCACCAATGTTCCTTGAAGTATATCATAAAATACAGAGAGAACAAACATGGCCAAGTTCAGTATATGAAGTCAGTATTAGCCTGATACCAAGACCAGATATAGCCTCAACACTACGCACACAAAAGGGGAAACAACAGAGCCATTTCCCTGATGAACATCAATGCAAAATCTCTCAACAACAGCAAACTAAATTTGATGACACATTAAAAAAAAAATCACACACTGTGATCAGTTAGATTTCATTCAGGTTTGCAAGAATGACTTAACACACACAAATCAATAAAGTAACATAATACCTAAATTCACTCAGGTACAGAAATCACATGATTAGCCCAACAGATGGTAGGAAAAGTTTATGAAATATTCAACATCCCTTCAAGATAAAATCCCTGAAAAAAATAGAAATAAAAAACAATATAACTCAATACAATGAAAGGCATTTAGACAATAACCTATGGTCAACAGTATAAATAACATTGTTGTAAGTGTGTGAAAGCTGAACACAGTTTCTCTAATATTAAGAATGAGAGAAAGAGGCGTGAGAGATGGCTCAGTGGCTAAGAGCACTTGCTGCTTTTCCAGAGGACTTGAGTTCTGGTCCAGCTCACAACAACCTATAACTCCAGCTCCCTGGAATCTGATGCCCTCTTCTGGCTGCTTCAAGCACGTTCATACACATGGCATATACATCCATAAACACACATACACATAAATAAAAATAATTCTTTTAGCTGAGCATGATGGTACACCCCTTTAATTTCAACACTTTGGAGAAAATGGCAGCTGGCCCCTATGAGGCCAAACAGGGCAACATGGTGAAACTCTATTTCAATCAATCAATCAATCTTTTTCAAAAGAATGAGTCAAGGGTGTTCCTTCTCCATGTTTTATTCAATGTAATGCTAGATATTTTAGCCTGAACAATAAGGCAAAATAAAAAATAAATAAAAGACACAAATAAGAAATAAGTCAAACTTTCTCTATTCTCATACAATGGTTGTGAATTTAAAAGATCTTAAAGACTCCAGCAGAGAATTCTTAGCACTTACACTTCCAGTAAAGCAAGAGACCAAGTTCCAGAAACCAGAAGCTTTTCTGTATTCCAACAAGGAACATATTGAGAAAGAAATCTGGAAAAATTCCATTCCCAACCTAGGAAGAAACCAAGCCAAGAAATGAAAGACCTCTACAGTGTAATTTTTAAATAAAATATAAAGAAAGACGTTGAAGAAGACACTAGAAGATGAAAAGACCTTCCACACTGATAGACTGGCAGAATTAATATCGAGAAAATGGACAATATTATTAAAACCAAGCCCCAGATTTGGTACATTACCCACCAAAATTCCAATGACACTCTTTAAAGAAATAAACAATCCTAAAATGTATATGGAAGCACCAAAGACTCCAAACAACAAAAGCAATGCTAAGCAGAAAGAGAAATGCTGCAGAAATTACATCAGACCTGAAACTACACTTAGGGCCACAGGCACAAGGTATGCAGAGCAATGCAATGAACAGAGGGCCAAAAACAAACCTCTGTGGCTACATCCTCCAGCCATTCCCCAAAGATGTCAAAACAGACACTGCAGAAATAACTCTCTCTTTATGAATGGTTCTGTGAAGATGGAATACCACATCCAGAAGAAGAATGTAATTTGGGTTAGAAGAGTGAAATCAGATTCATGTCTCTAGCCCCATACAAAACTCAGTAAAAAAAAAAAAAAGGATCAAAGGCGATGGTTGGCTAAGCCATTAGCACTCAAGAAGCAAAGGCAGATCTCTGTGAATTCAAGGCCAGCCTGGTCCACACAGCAAGACCTTGTCTCAAAAAGAAGGAAAAAGAGGAAGGAAGGAAAGAAGAAAGGAAGGGAAGGGAAAGAAGGGAAAGAGAGAGGGAGGAAGGTAATAAAGGAAAGAAAAGACAAGACAGGAAAGGAAAGGAAGGACAGGAAAAGAAGAGAAAGGACAGGAAAAGGAGGAAAAACAGGAAAGGGAAAGACCTTAACCTAAGAACTGAGATGAGGTGCAAGCACAGTCAGAGACTCTGAAAAGGTCTCCATTAACTTAAAAGACAATCCCAATTATTGCCATGGGATTGCATAAAATTAAGAAGCTTCTGAACAGCAAAGGAGACAATCACCAGACTGAAGAGGCAGCCGCAGAGTGGGAGCAAATCATCACAAACCACAGACCTGACACGTCATTAATATCGAAAGTTAAACAAGGGGCTCTGAAGAAAACGATGCCCCAACTGAGGACAATGCATGGAGAGGACCTAAAACCCCAGCTCAGATGTAGCCCATAGACTCAGTCTCCAAGTTGGTCCCTAGTAAGGGGAGCAGGGACTTTCTCTGGCATGAACTCAGTGTCACCTTGCCCTGAGGGGTGCAGCCTTGCCAGTCAACAGAGGAAGACAATGCAACCAATCCTGATGAGACCTGATAGGCTAGGGTCAGATAGAAGGGGAGGAGGACTTCCCCTACCAGTGGACTGGGGGAGGAGCATAGGGGAAGAAGAGGGAGGGATGATGGGATTGGGAGGAGACAAGGGAGGGGGCCACAGCCAGGATACAAATTGAATAAATTGTAATAAACAATAACAATAATAATAAAGAAAAAATAAACAACAAAGAAAGCAAATCGTATTTCTCCCTGAGTGTTGGGATTACAGGCATGTACCACCACACCCAGCTTCTGAGTCATAATAATGAAGGGACAAATGAGGTTGAACACAAGGTTAAAAAGAGAAGAAATTCAAATACTGCCATGTAGTTTTTATTTACATTTTCCCAACGACTAAGAATGTTTAATCTTTAAAAAAAAAAATTCCTCAAATGACCAATAGATACATGAGAAAATCAAATCAAAACTCTACTAGGACCCATCTCAGGCCAATCAGAATGGCTATCACTGGGAAACAGATGACAAGAAACACTGACAAGGGCTGGAGAGATGGCTCAGTGGCCAAGAGCACCTGCTGCTCTGGCAGAGGACCCCAGTTTTATTCTTAACACTTACACAGCATCTCACAACCATCCGTGACCCCAGTTTCAGGGGATCTGACATCTCTAGCTTTCTCAGGCACAACACATATGTGACCCGAGCACACCCGCACACACCACTCATACCCATCAACTGGAAATAAATTTGGAACTGTGTAGACCAGGCTGCCCTTGAACTCACAAGATCTTCCTGCCTCTGCTTACTGAGCCCGGGATTAAAAGCGTGTACAACCAAGTCTAGCTAAATAAATCTTTTTTAACGGAGACAGTGAGAAAGATAAGGAAAGACAGACAAATATTCAGGAGAAGGAAAGAATTCTTATGCTGGTAGAAATGTGTATTAGTGCCGATACTAAAACAACAACAACAACAAAATCAATTTGGAGCTTCCAAAAAAAAAAAAAAATCAAAAACCCTGAACATAGAAGTAGTGTGTGATTCAGCTACACCACTCCAGGGTGCACGCAAGCCACACCACAGAGACACTTGCACGTATGTGTTTGTCCCAGCACCCCTCACAGCAGCTTAGGTACATGCCCAGGTGCTTATCAACAGATAGATTCCTTTTCTAATGTCATATACACACAATGGTCTTCGCCTTTACAGAGGAATGAAACCATGCCAGTGGTGGGGGAACTGGGTGTAAGCAGGGAATGCCAGGTTAAAGCCAAACAGCGCACGGTGTCTCTCACAGGCAAAGTCTAGATGGAAAATGCACGTAGTCGGAAAACATATTCAACATAGGATTGTATCCACATGGAAAGAAAGAGCAAAAGGACAACGCTCTGTTAACTGCTGAACTTTCAGGATGGAGCAATTTGGCACAACCTTCACACACAAACACCCACACTGTCTCCTACCCAGAAATTATACTTCTAGAAATTTCTCTTGGGAAAATAGTCGTGTTGCAGAGAAGCATCATATTCATATAAGAAACCTAGAAAAAAAAATACAGATGCGACTCGCCCATTAGGAGTTTGTTAAAATAATGGGTGACTTCACCCTAACTGCCACCTGACTCCAGTCTACACATCTGTTAGACCTCTGATACATATGAACATATTTAAACGTGTATAAACAGCTGTATTTGCTGTTGCTGAAAGATCCCCAGAGGGTATCTTCCGTCAGAGAGAGACCCCCTCCCAAGGATCAACGAGTCCATTCGGATGCAAACAGCAAGAGGCTTTTATTTTGATACACGGGTACCTGGGGTGAAAAGTCATTCGGGAGACTTCCGCGCCCCCCAGGTAGGAAGCTGGGGTTTTTATAGGGTTTTAGAGCAGAAGCACTGGTACGGAAGCGAGAGGCATTGTTACAAGGGGCTGATTGGTACGTTTACATGAGACCACAATTTGCGGCAAAGTTTGGCAGGGGCACTAAGATTCCAGGAACTGGGTGGTCAAGGGGGCTATGATGACCCCTTGACATGGCCCACCACCTGTTGTTTTTCTTAGGACCCTTATCTTAACTGGAACAGTCTCACAGATATCCATGAGGGTGATTAATACAAACTTTTTAGTTCGACTGGGGCAGCCTGACCGCAGATATCCCAAGTGGGTGACACAGCTGGGTTTCTTAGTAATTTTTCAGTTTCTCATCTGGCCTTCAGAGTTTTACAAAACAGTGGTGTCTCACAAAATGGCGTTAGCTATGTTTAACTTAGGGTGAGGCTGGGGTCTTTCATTGCATAATATACACGTGTATTAACTATAGATGGGTGTGTGTGTTATTTATAATGAATGTGTGTTACGTTTATAACTGAAAAACTAGCCTATAAAAAGAAATTCACAGAACAAGCTTCAGTAATTACAAGGCCTGGTTCATCCCCTTGTTTGTCTACGTCTTTGTATTTGTAGCCTACAGTCTCCTCCACACCATTCAAGGGTAATCATAGGCCTTAGTCACACTTACTCACTAATGACTTTGTAAGTGTCCCTGCTGCCCCACCCATGTCAATTCGAGCTCGCTCCGAGACTGCAGATTGACTTCTGGCTTCTTTGGCTTTTGGCAGCCACAGTATGGCCATTTTCATCGGTTTCGAGTTCAGCACATTTCACGTGCTCCCGCGGTCCTTTAAAAATGTATCCAAGGTTAGTGAGCTCACATCCATGGCTAAAAATCCAAAGTAGTCCCAAGGCCAACAACACACTTGGGTACCTGTGATGGGTAGAATAATGGCTCCCCAAACACGTCCGCACTCTAATCCCCAGAACCCGTGACTGTGTTTCATAACATGCTAAAGAGGATTAAGGTTACATAAAGAATGAGGTGGCATATCAGCAGAACTTACAGACCATGGTGTTCAGAGGCACGGGTTGGGCCAGTTATAATCACAGGGTCCTCACACGTGGAGGGAAATAGAAGGGCAGCTGCATGGGGGTGTAACAATGACTCAGCCCCACACTGCTGGCTTTGCCGGTGGAGGCTTTGCCTACACTGTAAGGCAAGGAAGCATGCTGCGTCCTAGGTCTCCAGACAGAGCCCGCGGACACTGTCTGACCCCAGGCTACTGGTGGACTCCTGGTAGATAGAACTGTCAAACGTTTTAAAGGCTCTTTCTTTTAAGCCACTGAATTCCATGTCCGTAGGTTACACCACCTGTACGAAACAGATACAATCTCCAGCCAGACAGCTCTGTGACACTATTCCTGGGGAGACGTGAATGAACGTTCATTTACTCACTACAACAACAAACCAAAGTAGCAATATCACTGACAGCCAACTTGAGGAGCCAGGAAGTTTATTGGGGTCAGCAACAAGGAGTGTGGGTGAGGGGCTATTTACGGGAGTTTAGATGGCTCAAAGGCAGTTGCATCACTGAAAGCCTCCCACTCCCCAGGACGGGTGACTACTCATGGACCCTGGCGCTTTCCGCAGGACCTGAAGGAGGCTCGGCATGTGGGAGAGTCTCCGCTCTACAGCAATCCTCCTGAGAAAAGAGAGACTTACAAATGTCACAGCCTTTAGCGATTTCCTGGGACTTGTGAGTTGTTCCCTTCTCAGGTCTCAGTGGATCTCTCTTTAGAACTCCCCTACTCTGAAGGCGCTCCTTTCTGAGGTGGAATGCTTCAGTGTTGAGGAAAGTGCTACAAAACAAAGCCGTGATCATTTTCACACCCAAACCCAGTCCTGTCCAGAAACTCCCTTCAAGTTAGTCTTGGAACTAAAAACGCTGGCCAGTTCTTCCCACTCCTTCCCCCCTGGAGGAACAATGCCTTGTAAAAACATTCCTACCTTTCCTCTGCTTTCACCCCAGCTCGCTCTTAACATGTTTGAAAAGAAAGCAGGAACCAGCTTCCTTCCTAGCCTTAGCATCCAGACTCCAGCTCCCACACAGAATGGCAACTCAGTTTAAAGGGAAGCAAAAGAGCCCATTGTAGGCGTCAGTTTAAAAAACTTTCATTTACATTTCTTATGTCTTTTTCTCCCTACTTGGCCCCAAACCCTTCCAACATTCCAACACCAGGTAAGAGAAAGAAAGGGTTAGTGGGAGAGGGGTGCAGTTCACTAAGCTGCTTCCTGCTGGTTAGGGTCTTTGGGTTCCTTGGAGCCAGTCCAATCCTCGTTTCAGGAGATCCCCAATTTCTTGTCTCACAACAGCAACCAGGAGCAGCAAAGGAGGAGCAGCTTGTTCTTTCTCTGAGCTCTACAATCTCTGGGCTCTGGCATTTATTCTCTCTTCAGAGTCCTCAGATTTAAACTATCTGCAGCTGGCAAAGAGCTCCTCTCAGAGCCTGCATGAGGCAAATAGTCTGCTGCTGTGGACCCTCTGAATCAGTCCCACATCCCACACCTGGGACCAAAACAAAAACATGTTTACATCCACAACAGCCCATCTCAATCCTGCTGTACATGGCAGGGGTGGTGGCACACACAGCCATTGCAACTGGCCTGTGGTACAGTCCTCTACTTCCTCACACAAGGCAAGCCTGTTTGTGTGTAAGCTGCAGATTACCATCTCTCTTAGGAATTGTGTGCCACCAAAGGTTGTCAAAGACCTAGCTGAGAATACTCCAGTTTGCACCAAGTTGATTCAGCTTCAAAGTAGGAAAACGATGAAGACAGGGCTATTCCCAGTTTCTTCAGGAGGATTACCTGAAGTTAGCATAGAGACAGAGGGTATGTGTGCACAGAAGGCATGCTTGAATTATCACTATTGCTACAGCAAGCCTGATAATTGAGTGGGTGCTCACTAATAGAAATACTATCACCTGTAATCAATCCTAATGGGATCACCCAGAGGGAGTCCTTGCCTCTGAGGTTAATTAACCTCTAGCTTCATTGAGAAGTGAGAATGATTGTTGATTTAGCAGCAAGGGACTCATTGCTTTCTGGGCTCCTTCAGGGGATCTTCCTGCTCTGCTGAAAGCTTTATCTCACTGAATTCAAATAATACCCAACTCAGGTATTGAATATAAAGTACAGCCACCGTGTGAAAGGTTACTCTTGGGCACTGGGATGGATGAGGAGTTAGAGGATCCAGTTTCATGTCAAGGGGAATGCGTTTATGCAGTTAAAAATGCCCAACTTCCCACAAGCCCATTCTGGCCTCTTGCCACTTGCTGGCTATTGCTAATGGGTGGAGCTGTGGAGCCTAGCTTGGCTTTCTGGGAACGGAGTGTGTTAGCAGACACCTAGGGAGCCCTTCAGCTAGACCTCATTAACCCAAGCCTCTCAGGATCCTCCCTGGAGGTTATATGGGAAACTTTTTTTAATTGGTGTTTACATCCTACCATAATGAAGGCAGTCAACAGGGAACTTACAATGGGAGGAATATACTTTCTAAACAGCAGCTAATCATGACAGTCTCAAGAAAGCACACCTCTGCCATGTGAGGGTAGTTTGATGGCCGCTCTATTGACTTATATCCTTGTTTGTTTTTAATTAACTTTCATGGGTGTGGTATGATTGTTGATAAATCCTCTATAGCTCGTACTTAGTCATTTGAGTGCAAACATAAACTCGGATATATACACGTGTAATTTGCTTTTGATATATTTTATTTATGTGTATACACATGTTGTGCTGGCTAGTTTTCTGCCAACTTGATGAAGCTAGTCATTTTTCTTTGTTTATTTTATGTGTATAAATGTTTTGTCTAATGTATGTCTGTGTACTACATCTGTGCCTGGTGCCTGCAGAGGTCAAAGAGGAACTCTGGAACTAACTTACAGATGGTTGAAAACTGCCTGGTGGGACTTGAGCCTCGGTCCTCTACAAGAGCAACAAGGGCTCTTAACGGCTGAGCCATCTCTACAGTCCCTACAGTAATTTTGAGAGAGAAATTCAGTTGAGAAAATGTCCCGAACTGATCTGTGGGCAAACATTTTCTTGATTGATGGTTGATGTGGAGGGCTGCTGGTACCCACTGAGCAATCTCTCCAGCCCCTCCAAATAGTTTAGACTTATAGAAAAGTATGCCTGTACCACGCACACACAAAGTGAAAGTGTTTTGTTTTGTTTTGTTTTGTTTCAACCATAGTTCTTGGGAGGAGGAGGCAGGGGGATTGCTGGTTCTGGGCTGGGCTAGAATACATGTGAAACCCTGATTTTAAAAACAGAAAAAAAAAAAAGCCAGAAGGGCTGAGAAGATAGTTCAGCAGTTAAGAGCACTTGTCGCTTTTCCAGAGGACTGGAGTTCAGTGCCCAGAACCTACATACATCAGGAAGCTCACAGCTGCCTGTAACTCCAGCTCCAGAGGATCAAACACACTTTCCTGGCCTCTGCATGCACCTACACCTGTGAACAGACATATGCATGTAAATAATAATAAAAACAAATCTTTTTTTAACAACCAGAAAATTAAAAAGTAAAAGGAAAGAATAGAGGCAGAGGTGAGGGAAAGAGAATTTCTCATAGTCGGAGTTCCTATGTGGCAGTGTCTAGTGAGTTCAGACCTCCTGGACTGGTGCCACACACCCCATGGCCCCTCACCTGCTGAAAAGAAGGTACTCCTTCTTTTTTATGCTCCTTTCATGAGCATAAACCAGGTCACGAAAGGGCTCCTCCCTCCCCGCCTCTTGATCATCCTATTGCCTACCTGAATATTTTAATTCCTTGAGAATTTCATACAAAGCACTTCCTATTCTTCCTAATTCCTTTCACATCCATTTTCATCTCCCTACCCTCAGCTTTGGGTCTTTTTTTTTTTTTCTTTTCCTTTCTTCCCTTTTTTTGTATAACCAGGGAGTCTAACTTGTGCTGTCCAGAACTCTTGAGTGTGGAGCCACACCCTTAAGGAACACTCACTCTCCCTTCCTGCCAGCTATCAGATCCCTACTTAGGGGAGCTAACTACATTTGACTTTTAATTTCTATTAGCTTTTTTTTTTGACAGTTTGGAGACAAATAAATTTTACATACTGTGTCTGTCAGACATATGGCTACATTGTGAAATAACTGTGGAGTGCCTAAACCTTTGACATTGCAACATGATCGTTTATCTACAAGGACTGATTATGCTTGAGTACCATGCAAGTGAGTTATTTTCAAAATCATTTTCTAAAAAAGCTTACCTCACAGTGTTTTAAGCAGCTTTATGGTTCTGTGTTGGGCCGTGTTCACGGGCTAGGTATGCCTGACATGGTCTCATCATCAAGTCAATCACCATCCTCAGGCATCCGTGAATCAGGTTTTTGTGTCAAGAACATTTAAGTTCTGTCCTCTGCTTGGGTTTGAATGAGTCACCCCAGAAACTCTGAAATCTCACTGTCATTACTGGATATTAAAGGGGGCAAAGCAAGCTCTTAAGAGGCAATTAGGGTTTGGCCCTAAGTAATATACATTCATGCAATTAGCTGATTAATAAGTAAGTGGATAATCATGAAGGTGTCTGACATCGGAGCCAGTCTGGCTACATCTCCTGTGGGTTCCCTGTCTCTCATCACAGAAGGCTTTAGTTCTGTCATCACCAGAGGAGACACCCTCAGGCCTACAGCTACAACTGTGGGCCCTAACAGACCTAATTCCATCATTTACCTGACATGTGGTATTGTGGACAGAAACAAAACAGACGGAGACACTCTTCTAGCAATTTTTTTTTTTCTAGACAGTTTCCCAGTGTTAGCCCAAGCTGTCTTGGAACTCTGTAGAACAGGCTGGCCTCAGGCTCACAGAGATCTGCCTGCCTCTGCCTCCTGAGCACTGGGATTCAAGCCACCACCACCTGGCTTATCCTAGCAAGCTTGAAGTACACTGTTCACATATCCTCTCTGAAGCCTTCAGCCCCTCAGTCCTCCACACTGAAGGTGGATTCCTGACAACTGCCATCTGACTCCACCTTTATGAGCTCAGCCTCTTGAAGACTCCTCATGAAGTCTGTCTTTCTGTGCCTAGTTCACTTCTCTTGGTATAATGGGGCCATCCATCTTGATGCAACTGACAATTCCATTCTTGAGCAGGCTGTGTATGCGTACATTTTTCTCTTCTTTTAAAGCCTGTATAAGCGTGCATGTTCACGTGTGTCTGCAGCTTCCACATGGAGGCTGGAAGAGAGCATCAGAGCCCTCTTCCATCACTCTCTGCCTGTTCCTATGAGGCAGGGCCTGAACTGGGCTCAAATCTTGGCTAGGGTGAAAACCAACAAGGCCCGACCCCACCTCCACTCTTCTACTCCTCAAGAGCTGAGGTGACAGGTATTGCAGAGATGACCGCACTCCACATAACTTCAGAGCAAGCACCTAAAGACTGAGCCACGTCCTAGCCCCCGTGAACATTTTCTTTAACTATTGATTGGCTGGTGGATGCTGACTCTTTCCGTGTCTTGGCTTTGAGAATGACGCTGCAATGAGCATGGTGGTGCAGATGTTCTCCTGTACAGACTTCATTTCCTTAAGGTATGTGCCCAGCTGCACTCTCCATATGTGGATCATATACTGACCATAGTTTTAATTTTTTAGGGCACCTCCATTTCATTTCCACAATGATCCTAGTTCACATCCTCACCAACCGCTGTTAGGTTCCTTTTCTTTCCGTCTTCATCCTCACCAACTCACTGTAAGCGTTCTCTTTTCTTTACATCTTCACCAATATGTTACCTTCTGAGTTTTTTCTTTTTTAGATTTTCATACAAGTATATACTGTATGTTGAGTACATTTCTTCCCAGAATCCCCACTATAGCTTTTCTCACCCTTCCCCCCCATCACCCTAGTTTCATTTTTGTTTTCATGTCATATGTGTATGTGTGTGTGTGTCTCTCTGTCTCTGTCTCCCTCTGGTATTGGTGATTTGAGCCTAGGGAGTGAAGCAAGCCTTCCGATTCTGAGCTATCTCCTCACTAATCCCACTTTTTTATTTTTGCCTTTGCCACCTGTGCTTTGTCGTCAAATCCTTCACAAAGCTTTAAAAAAAAATTAAAAAAAAAAAAAAAGATCCTAAAAGTTCATTTAGTACTCCCCCAAATGTACTTGCGGTCACTGGACCCTGTATCTATCTGTTCCTCTGCCCAGTGAAGCTCTATTGGGGAAACCTCCTCCCTCTGCCTTTCAGCATTACTCATGTCTTTAGTTGGTATATGAGGGTGAGTGCCCAAGTCTAACCTGTTGGAACCACCGAACTCATGCTTCCCCCCACCCCAAAAACCCTAGTTATGCAAATGCAAAGTCTTCGCCCTTGGCCCTCTTTTTCAGTGTTAACGTTGTTATATGGTGGTGAGCAGCCAAGTCTAACATGGTGGAACCACCGAACTCATACTTTTCCCCCAAAACCCTAGTTATACAAACACGAAGTGTTCACCATTGGCCCTCTCTTTCAATGTTAACATAGGTTGATCCTCTTTTTAGATTTTGGTTTAGAATCTAACCCAAGACTTTAGACAAAGTCGTGAAGTTCTCTTCTATATGCTTCATGGGTGGGTGGCAGGAGTCGATGAAATACAGTCCTTAACAGAGCAGCGAGTCTCATGCACCCGGGGCTGAGGTTAGACTTTTGATTTGCAAGGGATGGTCACCATTTTAATTACTGAAATCGTAATCCTCAGAATCCCGAGATATTCTGCATCCTGTACCTTCCACTATACTTTAAACAAGCCAACGGGGTTACCGGATGAAATGCGGGCACTCACAGCTGTCTGAAAACCAAATCTCACTGTATTTTATCTGGAAACCCAACCTATAATACAGAGAACAGCTCCTCATCGGGAATAATTACCCATGCACCAACGTGTTGAGTGTGGGGATTGAACGACCTGCCAACAGCAGTCTACTTTTTCTTCTTAATCATCTCCAGGCCTTGCAAGGCTGACTGTTGACACTTCTGGGTCCGAAGTGTGAGCGAGGTCCAAGGCCCTCAATTCCGCCGTATTTTTTCCAGGTGATGTTGCAGGCAGTATTAGCCTACGTCTGCGAACCGTTGTCTGAGGTCTTTGGACTCTGAGGTGGGGAGAAGCAGCTTAGGGGCCAGCTGCGCAGGTAGCCCCGTGGGCAAGACACTTTGGGTCCTATCTAGGAGCCTGGGAGGCCTGTGCGCTCTGTGATCGCTGATGACAATTGGGGGCGTGGCCTAGTCGGGGGCGTGGCTAGAGGCGGGCCCAGGCTTTGATGCCGCTGTCGCGGCTGCCATCTGAACCGCCCTGGTAGGCGTCGCCCGCGCAAGCTTGGCGCTCCATCCTGGCTTCGGTGCGACAGCAGCGGTCCCTAACGCGTTTCCCAGAAGCGCCCATGTCGTTCGGCGTCTTTGCTTGTGCGTGGACTGTGGGTTGACCGCGGGACCAGGACAATAGGACCGCGGACGCTGAACTCCGCTGTGCCGCTAGGGGTCGCAGCGGCGACAGGCGTGAGGGCGGGGCCGACCTGGCAGGGGTGGAGCCAGGTTGAGGTGAATGACCTGTGGGCGGGGCCGGCTGAGCCCGAGCGACCCGGCGGAGAGGAGGCGTGGTATGGGCGTGGCGGGCTGAGGCGTGGTGGGGACGGCTGGCAGGGGGCGGAGTCTGGCTGAGATGAATTGGCTTGTGGGCGGGGTCAGGAGCATTCTGACTCGGTTAAGGGTGTGGAAGGTGGGCGGGGTCAGGATAATGGATGGAGAGCAAGTCTTAAATTAGGTCCCCTAAGGGCAAGGCTTGGTTTGAACTTGCTTTCCCATAGTCGAGGGTCTTCGATTTCCCTGCTCCCCCCGTTACTGTTTTGAGATAGGGCCTCACCTGCTAGCCCACGCTGTCCTCGAACTCTCAGTTTCTCCAGCTTCGACCTCCTAAGGGCTGGCATCATAGGTTGCTGCTACAGTACCCAGCCCATTGTTTTCTTTGATGCAGAAATGTTAAGAGGAGAGTGCTTACGTCAACCGAGACTGGCTTTCTTGAGCCCTCTTGACCATGGCTTAGGGTTGAGGCATTTGTATTTAAAGTACTTTTTCATAAATAAAGATCACTGTATTGTAATAAACCCACACCCAGAGAAATCGCACAGCTAGATTAAGGTAGCCACTTTATAGACACTAATCCGGTTCTAAAGTCTATACACCTCAGTGGACTTCTGAACAGTTGCAACAGCCATTCGAAGCCCTGCTGTGTCTGTTAGTTTTTCTAGTTTCAAGTCAGTCGCACTTCTTTCTTTATGTGTGTGTGTAAAATGTAATTGATAGTGAAAAATATATAATTGGTGGTATAAAATACTTTGAAATTATTTTCTGTTTTTGTTCTCTGTCTAGATCCCAGGCTGGTCTCAGACTCACTAGTAGCTCAGGGTGACCCTGAACTTGTGATCCCTCTGCTTCTGCCTCCTGAGTTCTGGGATTACAGATATTTGTCTCCAAGCCTGGCTTAGTCAGCACTGTGTTGGAACCCAGGGCTTTGCACATGATAGGCAAACATTCTACCAATTGATCTATAGTCCCAGCCCTAAAGGAATGTCTTATTTCAAATTATTTTCACAATTTTGGGGGTTGTTTGTTTTTGTTTTGAAAGGTTATTTTTGTTTTTGTGGGTTTGGGGGAAGTTTTGTTTTGTTTTTGGCTTTTCAAGACAGAGATTCTCTGGGTAGTCCTGGCTGTCCTGAAACTGGCTCTTTAGACCAGGCTGGCCACAAACTCAGAGCTGCACCTGCCTCTGCCTCCCAAGTGCTGGGATTAAAGGCGCGAGCCACCACTGCCTGGCTTATTTTCACAATTTCTTTAAAAAGTTGCAAAACTAGTTTTTTAAAATCTGTCTTTAGCTCAGATTACTCAAATCCTCTACTAAATTATCATCTTATTTAACAGAGCAACAGACCTGTATAGGCCTTGTTTAGAACCCTAGTGCTCATAAGGGTTCTTTGTTGTGGGTCTACTTACGCTAAGATGCCCCATCTCCTTGGAGAAGTTTATGTATTACACAGCACAGTTGCTGACTTCCTCTCCCCCAGCACCCTGGAGAGTTGTCCTTGAGGCACCAGGTTTCAAGCCTCCATAATTAAGCATGTCTCGGAACAGTTCTTTCCTCCACCCTTGCTGGCCCATCTTCTCCTGCCCTTCATGCTAATGTGCCTTTGCAGGACGACACCCCTCCCTTCCACCATCTCCACTAGTCTCTGAAGACTCCTTCTCTCCAATCTTCTCATTTACTCTGGGCTCCCATCCGGGGCAACGTTTTGTGGCTCTGTCCAAAATCCTGAGAACACACACAGGTGTGAGGCTAGGCCAGTGCCACTCCCAGACCCACAGGGCTCTCTCACCCGAACCAGGGCAGATGCCTGGGACAGGGTGTGGCAGAATGGCTGGTTGGGGCTTGTCAAGCAGCATGCTAGTAAGTGAATGAGGTCTGCCTTGGGCACAGCAAAGGAAAAGACACAGGCCAATGAATAGGAGGCAGGGCACACTCCTTGTCCCAAATGTGACTAGAAGTGGGGAGGAGGTCAGATATCTCACTTTTACCAGACTCATCCCAAAGCACTTCTTCATCAGTGTTTCAAAGCAAATGTGTGACTATCTGAGTTTGTAAAGAACCTTAGCTCCGCCTCAGGATGCGACACCAAAGAGTTTGTGGCAAACTCAGTTTTCAGAGCACATTTGACTTCTGTCAGTGCAAGGAAGAGGTTGGGATTGGAAGCCATCACCTACACCGTGAAGCCAGGCTCATCATCTAAGGTTTACAGACCTGGCACCTGCTTAGGAAAGTGAAGACAGAGAGGCCAGAGCCCCACAAACTAACTCAGGTTAGCCGAGGTCAGTAGGCACCTGTGTGAGTGCCTTAGTCCTATGATGCTTCTTCAGAAGCCATGAGGAAATTTACAGCGTGTTGTCACACGAAGCAGAGGCAGTGGTGGAGGCCGGAGGGAAGTCAGGATGCCACCGGGTAGGGCTCTGAGCAACTCGGCCACACCCTTCCCCATGCACCTCAAGGAGACTGCTCTCCAGAGGATATAGACTGTTGAGCCGGGAGATGACTCCTGAAATGGTCGCCATCTCCCACCTTTGTGAAATCTCTCAGGAGGTTGGCATGCCCTTCCCACTTCTGTGTGGGGCAGCCGCCTTCCCACTGGGCAGCAGAGACTCAGCGTGTTTCTTCATAGGTGCCCCTCCCTCTCCGTGCTGTGTCCTGTTTGTGTCCAGTGCACATAACTGAATACGAAGCAGGAGCAGCTGAAAGGGTCCTGAAACAGAACTTCTGTGCCATTGAGGTGGCTCAGTGAACTACAGCGATTGCCAGCAAGCCTGATTCCAGGACAGAACTGAGTCATCAAAGTTGACCTGGCCTCCACGTGTGTACAATGGGTGTGTGTCCCCTCCCTACACCATAAGTAAATGTCATTTCAAAAGAGGGACTGTTGTTCTATTCTCAGGAATGCTTACGACAGTAACAGGAAGCCAGATACAGCCCGGATACAGGCTCACAAAATGGATGTAATGGATACAAGAGACACACAAGTCAGTTGTGAATCTGAAATCACAAGTCACTAACGGTTCTGAAGATACACCACAGTTGTGTGTTGTGGATTCTCTAGATGAGGCGTGATTGGGGGGCAAAAGGGGAGGGAGAAGGAACCTCTGGGTCTGTACAGCTTTCATTGGGGTGGTAGTGCCATCTAGTGGCCAGTGCGGGGCAAGACAGCTTCCTGGCTCCCACAGCTGCGAGACCCGCCCCCAACACAAACAAAGAACTGTCCAGCTCCTAAGCCAGGTAGGAAACCCCTGTCTTAAATGCGTGGAACGGTTTTCGACTCTGGGTTCGGTGTGCGACGTTCAGCTTGCAGGCACAGCCAGCGCACTCACTCCAGCGGCCTTGCAGCTTCTTGCCTCTTCCGGTTCTGGTCATGCCTGCCTTTACCTTTCCTAGTTCTTTTTCCAGATTTTGTGCCTGTGAAATGCTATCTTGTGGTTTTAATTTTTATTTACTGAGTAGTGGAGAGATCAAATGTGTTTTTACAATTATGTGTCTTTTACCCTCCTAAATCTCTTTGTCTGTTATCCTAATGTATTGTTGAATTGTTTGTTTGTTATCTTGATAGTTTCTGGGTGTTTTTTTTTTTAACTCCTACATGTTTTAGATTCTTTATAAGACCAAAATACAAATCTTTATATTTGCTGCAGATAACTTCTACTTGTGGGTTTCATCTGATAAAATGAAAGTTTTTTATTTATTTTTAAATTTGGCATTACTACTATTTTTTTTTCAGTGCAAGGGATAAACTTGACCTTTATATGTGCAAAGCAAGCGCTCCCACTCTGAGAGCTATATTGTAATGGAAATATAATAGAAGTTGGAGTTGTTTTCTTCAGATTTCCTCAGGAGCTGGGCCTCTATTTGGTGTTTGAATGAGGGCCTGGGTTATCTCTGGCTGCTGGGTAAGGACAGGATTCAGGTTCTTGTCCCATAGGCCTTTTGTGGGACAGCTTAGCCATGGCAGCTGGTTTCCCCAATGTAGGTGGTAGAGATAGAGGCAGGATAGAAACCCAACGTCTCTGTAGCTTCTTCTCAGAGGTGACAGCTCACCATACCGGCCCTGTTCTGATTATCAGAAGTAGATCATGAAGCCTCACAGGGAGGGGAGCACAGCAGGGCGTAGATAGCAGGAGGGTGAGGACCACTGGGGCTATCTCAGAAGCTGCCTACTGCCCATTTGTAGGAAGGCTGAGGATGCCTAATTTTTCTTAACTTTACACTCTTCAAGGAAAAAACTTCCCTATACTGGGTTTCATTCGTTCTTTAAAAGTTTAATTTTTTTTCCAGGTGTGGTGGCCTTTAATCCCAGCACTCAGGAAGTAGAGACAAGCAGATCTCTGTGAGTTCTAGACCAGCCTGGTCTACATAGTGAGTTCCAGGTTTATATAGATGTCTCAAAAAAAAAAGAGAGAGAGAGAGAGAAAGAAAGAAAGAAAGAAAGAAAGAAAGAAAGAAAGAAAGATTAAATTGTTTTAGTTGGGCAGTGGTGGCATATGCCTTTAATCCCAGAACTTAGGAAGCAGAGGCAGGCAGATTTCTATGAGTTCAAGGCCAGCCTGGTTTACAGTGGGTTCCAGGATATCCAGGGCTATTCAAAGAAACACTATCTCAAAACAAAACAGAAAGTTAAAAAAAATTAAAACAACATGGTGGCACATGCTTATAATCCCAGCACTGGGCGGTAGAGGCAGGGGCATCAGAAGTTCAAGGTACCTCTCAGCGAGAAAGTGAGTTCAAATCCAACCTTGCCTCAAAAAAATAAAATACTTAAAATTAGAGAGTTTAAAATTTTGGCTTTTTCATGATTAGCTCTTAAAGTTTTTAAAGTGTGTGTGTGTGTGTGTGTGTGTGTGTGTGTGTGTGTGTGTGTGTGTGTGT
>NW_026587032.1:6270066-6298824 GCF_907164565.1 Psammomys obesus | reverse complement strand
TGTGTGTGTGTGTGTGTGTGTGTGTGTGTGTGTGTGTGTGTGTGTGTTATGTATGTGCATGTGCTACAGAAGCCAGAAAGGGCCATCAGATCCCCTGGAGCTGGAGTCACAGGCAGTCGGAGCTGCCAGACATGGGTCTGGGAATCAAGCGCAGGTTCTGTGGAGGAGCAACAAGTGCCCTTCCCCCACCAAGGCCCCACAGTTAGTTCTTGATCTATTCAGAATTTCCTTGTCTAGTCCGTTAATCCTATGTGGCTATTTAAATTAAAATTTCAGCTTCTCCAGCCATATTCCAAGCGCCCAGTAGCCACTTGTGGCCTGTGGCTGCCAATGTGGGTAGTTCTGAGGCAGAAAAGTTCCATCTTCACTGAAAATCAGAGGCGATTTTGTGCCCCCACCCAGGGAACAGCCGCGTGTCTGGAGACTTCTGTTCCGTTGCTATCGTGCTGGGAGTGGGGGTGGTACCTGAGTGCCACCCCAAGTGTGTGGCAGTCCAAACAACCCTCTCTCCCTCTCCCTTCATGCGCATTCCAGGGACCACACTCAAGTTGCCAGCCCTGTGTAAGCCTTTAGCTGGTGAGCCATTCTTTCCTCCCCTGTAACTTTTTTATATGAGCAGTTAAGGAGAGTGAGGTATTCTGCAGTCACCTAGTGGGCAGAAACCAGGGCTGACGCTCACTCACTCGGGGCTGACTCTGTCCCCACAAAACCCCCAACCAGCCAAGACTTATCTAGCACCAAATGTCCACAGCTGCACCGATGAGCCACACTGACCTAGAATGTAACGTTGGTTTGGGCTCTGAGCAGAGTCCAGTTGGGAGAGTCAGCTGACACTGTCTCCTCTGTGTGCGTCCCATTCCTTTCCTCCTCGTTGGTGAGCCAGTTGGTGAGCCAGCCGTAAGCAAGGAATGTCCTTTAAAGGGCAAAGAGCCTGCTGCTTTATTAAAGTACTGACTTCCGTTGTCTTACAGGCTCTTGCAGACCCTGAAGGAGAACAACCTCCTCTTCCCAGGTTGTCATGGCTTCAGACTCACGGTAAGAGACTCACGAGATGTTTCATGGGAACATTTATTCCACGCTTGAAAGCCTTACTCAGTCGATGACTTTTTAGTCCCTTCGCCCCATCGGCCTCACTGAGCAGTTTGTTCAGAAAGAATAAAGGAGGAAGGGAGCGGAGGGAGGAGAGCGTGGCAGTCAGGGGAGGGTGATGGCACACCCCTCTGGGTGTGCCTGATGTGCGAGCACGGCTTAACTCCCCTCATCCTTCGGGAGGAAGGGGCCCAAGTGGTCTCCCCCAGGGCCACCCCTATTCCTGCCCGCTCTGTTTGTGTGGAAGGCTCGCTGATGTGATGCCACACTTGATGGGCCCAACTCTCCGAGCTGAGTCGCTCTGGAGTGGCCTCTGTCTGACCGTTCTGTCATTGCAGAGCGGTCCCTGCCGGGAGGGGGGCACACCCAAAGGTGAGGTCGCCTAAGCTGCTGGAGGTCCTGAGCGCTCTGGAGGACGATGAGTTTGGAAGCAACAGGGAGAAGATTTTCATCGCACCCCCAGACAACGCCTCTGGGGACTTCACTGATGAGGACTCTGGGGAAGAAGACAGTGACCAGAATGGTGCCCAGCTGCCTGGCCGGGTGCTGCATGCTTCGGTCGTTTCTGAGGACTCAGACCCCGAGGAGGAGGAGGGAAAGGAGGGGGAGGACGAGGGGGAGAAGAGGGAGGAGGACAAGCTGGAGCTCCAGCTGCCCAAGAAAAAGCAGAAGGCAGCAGTGGAGACTCACCGTGTTTGGACCAAGAGAGATATCCAGCCAGACTTGGGCAGCTGGACTGCCTCAGACCCTCATATGGAGGACCTGAAAACCCAGGAGCTGAGTCCTGTGGGCCTCTTTGAACTGTTTTTTGACGGCGGGACAATCGGTTTCATTGTGGATGAGACCAACCGTTATGCTCGGCAGAAAAACGTCACCCTGGACCTCACGGCCCAGGAACTGAAGTGTGTCCTGGGCGTCTTGATTTTAAGTGGGTACGTCTCCTACCCACGGAGACGGATGTTTTGGGAGACGGCCCCCGACTGTCATCATCACCTTGTGGCGGACGCCATCAGGAGGGACAGGTTCGAGCTGATCTTCTCATACCTGCACTTTGCGGATAACAGTGATCTGGACGAGGGCGACAGGTTTGCCAAGGTCAGGCCCCTCCTCGTCCGCGCGAACCGTAACTTCCGGAAGCACGCCCCGCTGGAAGAGTTCTACAGCTTCGGCCAATCCGTCTGCGAGTACTTTGGGCCCCGGGGCTCCAGGCGGCGGCGCTCAGCGAGGCCTGTCCGGCTGGGCTACAAGATCTGGTGTGGGACGACCAGCAGGGGCTACCTGGTGTGGTTCGAACCTTCCCAGGGAGGCCTGGACGTCGGGGGCAGCATGGTGGTCAGGTTTGTGGACGCGCTCCGGGAGCGTGGCCGCCTGCCCTACCACATCCTCTTTGACAAGGTCTTCGCGAGCGTCCGGCTGATGTCCGCTTTGAGGGGGAAGGGGGTGAAGGCCACGGGAACCGTTCGCGAGGTCAGAACCGGGCGCTGTCCCCTCAAGGTTCCCAGAGAGCCGAGGAGAAGGAAAGGGGGCTCGTCCCACTCCAAGGTGGAGGAGAGCAGCCACCGCCCGGGGGCGGCCAAAGCCCGGGCGCAGCGCCACCCGCCGGCCCTGCTGAAGCTCTACCGGGAAAAGGCCAGAGGGCTTGACCGAATGGACCAGAACGTCGCCAAGTACAAGGTGAAGATCCGGGGCACCAGGTGGTACCTGGGCTTCCTCGGCTACGTCCTCGACGCGGCCCTCCACAACGCGTGGCAGCTGCACAGGCTGTGCCGCCGGGGCGCGCGGGCCGACCTGCTCGCCTTCCGCAGGTACGTGGCCCGCGTCTACCTGGAGAGCAACGCGGCCGCCTCCTCCCCGGGGAGGCGGAGCCGGCGGCCGGACACCGAGAGCCGCTTCGACAGGATCGGGCACTGGATCGTCCATCAGGACAAGAGGACCCGGTGCGCCCTCTGCCACTCGCAGACCAACACCCGCTGCGAGAAGTGCCAGAAGGGCGTCCACGCCAAGTGCTTCCGGGAGTACCACATCCCGTGAGGCCCGAGACCTGCCTCTCCCAGGTCTCGGGTCACCCGGAGCACGTGCCGGGTTTGTTTGTGGCGCTTTTGACGCCCATCGCTGGTGACTTGGTTTTGGACTCTCTCCTGGGCCTCATCACAGTCCTCTTTTCTGTTGTATTCTCTTAGGCCTACACGTCCTGTAAATTAGTATTTATGTTAGTGACCCCACATGCTTGCAGACCTGTGTTTTATATTCTTATTTATTTAAATGTATTCAAATAAAAGATTTGCCTTAGTATGTTTTGGGTATAGATAACCAAAGCCTTGTAAGAGTGGTGAAGAGTGAAATGTTTTTTGCCATCGTATGCACGTCTGTGCTCTAAGGCGGATGTCCTAGCAGTGTGATGAAAAGCTTCCTAACTTTATCTGTCTCCCCTTTGCCCGAGGCTGTCAAACCATGGGAGCACAGATAATTTGCCGAGCATTTGTTAAGAGGGCCTGAGCCGCAGAGCTCATGTTTTCTTGATAAATAATCCTTAATACCTAATGGGGCTGGAGCAGTTCTGAGCACTTTCACCTCCTGTAGAGGACCTGAGTTTACCCAGCACTGACTTCAGGGAGGCTCGAAAATGCCTGTAAATTCCACCCCGGGGGATCTGCTGACTTTTTTTGGCCTCTGCAAGCACTGTATACATAAGTACAGACACATATATACTCATAACTAAAAATAAAACAAACCTTAAAAATATACTTTCCTAATATACATATATCCACGTGGAATCTATTTTTATAAATATCTACTTATCCTCCGAGTGGGTAAATTTGTTAGACTCTGTATGCATTTCTCTACTGATTTAAAATTCATCTTTATACGATCCTGAACTTGGGGCAAATATATCAAAATAAGGAAGCATTTTGATGTTAGAAAGTCTGGTAGAATATATTCCAAAAGAATAAAATAAATTTGTAAGAATGCAAGAAAAGAAAAAAGGAGAAGAAATTGAATGCATTAAGTAATCTAAGAGAACAAGTTGAATATCATGTCTAAAAAAGGCAAAAAGCCTGAATGAAGACTGCATCAGTAGATGGAACTGTATAAACTTATAAGATTTATGTTTATCTAAATTCAGGGGCTAGAGGAATAGTTCTGTTGGCAAAGCATTTGTTCTGCCTGTTTGAGAACCTAAGTTTGATCTCAGAACCCACGTTAAAAACAAAAGCCAGGCACTTGTAATCCCAGTACTGGGATTACCGGGACACGGACAGATTCCCTACGGCCAGCCAGCCTAGCTGAATTGCCAAATTATATATTCACTGAGAAACCCTGTCTCCAAAAACAAGGTAGACACCTCTTGAGGAATGAATGACTTTCAAGGTTGTCCTCTGACACACACACACACAATTAAAATAAAAATGCACTAAAAATGTCTCAAGTTACTTAGTGATAGGAGAAAACCAGCTCCACAAGTCACGCCCAGACACCACCCTTGTTTCATTTTGTTACATTTTTCACAAATGTATGGATGTCGAGAGAAAAACCTGCGGTGTTCTGTAAGGAAACGGAGGTGAGAAATGATAGTAGAGGCGTGGACAGATGCCATCTGCTGGCAATAAGCTGCCAAGAGCAGCCATTGCTGACCCCTTCTTCACTGGCCACACCTGCCATGTGGAGGCCACGGGTAATGGGCACAAGAGGGAGTACCCCTAGGGAAGTGAAACTCTGCTGGGATGGGGGTGGAGGATAGAGCCTCCTCCCAACAGAATCCCATAGTCACTGCGGAAGTAAAGATGGCGCCAAAGTCCACTTATCCAGACACCACCTATAAACGTGTGGGCGAGGACGGAAGTAGAGCAAAAGTCATTTCCTCGAAAGATGCTCCAGTTACAAATGGGGAGGAGGACAAGAAGAGCAGATGCCTCCTCAGTCAAGCCCGAGTACCACTCGAGACATTGGTATCACGATCTGTCTTCCCCACTGTGGTGGCCTACGGTGGATTCCAAGACATGAGGAAGCAGGCAGACTCAGACTGAGCGACGTCCAGCAAAGCACGTGGGTATACCCTTAGGAAGAGGCTTACACAAGGGATGGATGGTGGGGCAAGCTAGGTAGATTCGCTTGCAGTACTTAGAAACGTTAATTCCCTGGCTTTGGCAGTCATGCACTGGGCCATCTAAAGGGAGACAGTCAAACATGGAAAGCTTCTTGCAATCTTAAAATAATTTCAGCTCGGACGTTAGGACAGCATTCTATACATTTGAGGCATTACTTCCACCCGTAGAAATCCAGCCCGGGGCAAGAGAGACAGCCGCGCTGGGCCTTCTTTGTTTGTTACATCCGTTATTTACTGGGGGGAGACCTGCTCGTGGCCTGTGAGTGGGGGGGTCAGAGGACAACGTTCGAGGGGTTGCTTTGTGAGGCTCGCACCGGAGAGAGCTGGAGAGACAGCCTTGGCTGCGGGTCATGCTGCAGGGGAGCCTCAACCCAGCTGCCTTAGCGGTGGCCCCCAAGCCGCCGTGGCCACTGCCGACCCCCTCCGCCACGAGGCAGCAGCGAACCCGCCGTCCCCAGCTCCAGCCCTGCAGCTCACCGGCCCTCTGCTGGGGTGGCCCGCTGACTCCCCCGACACCAGACACCCCTGCCCCCCAAGGGCCATGCCTAGCCTCGAGCAGCAGGCCACGAAAGCTCAAAGTGACGCCGCCAGCCTCTCCTCCCGGCCCTGGCAGTTCCTGTCAGCGCCTCGGCGGGAGCTGTCCATGGTGACCCTTCCTGCCTCGGCCTGCTGCTAAGGGAACCGACACCTTTCCTCCCCCAGACCTCTGCAACTGTCATCCCCAGCCCCTCAGCAGGACTCCTCCCGATTATGCTAATTTGAGGTGAAAAGTCTGGACAAAAACACACCAATCCCTAAGCAGAAGAACTAGCCAATCCCTGAGCTTCCCACAAAAACCCACCAATCCCTGAGCAGGAAAACTGACCAATCCCTGAAGAGGAAAGCCCACCAATCCCTGAGCTCCCCAAGCTCAGGACTTGAAATCACACCAATCCTCATTCTGGAAATCCCTGCCCTAGAAAACACTGACACCTTAGAATTCCTATATAAAGGCTGCTTCTGCTCCAGTTCCCTGCTGCCTTCATCCTGGAGCAGAGGCAGCCTCTCCTGGATTTGTTCCCTTCTTTCCTGGATTTGCCCTTCCAGTAAATCTCTTTTGAGATTTATTGCCTGTTGTGACCCACTTGAAGGAGCAGAACTCAGGCTCCTCCCCTCATCAGGGTTGGAGCAACCCTCCCTGGGAGCTGCAGCATCTCTGTTGAGGAGGCCTCCTTAGAGCTGTGAGGTTCCTGGGCTCCCGTGTCTCAGGACACCCTGGGACACTGTCCCACTCAGAGCTGGAATCCCTTCCCAGGCCTCTGAGTTGTGAGTTTCCTGGACACATTCCCACCCAATCAGAAAAGCAAGCTACCAGCATTGACAAACAACACTTCTGCCGCGTGGGGTTTAGGGTAAATCTTTCTAATTGTTCATGATGCTCACTGTATGATACCTATAGAAAGATGTGTGTGTGTGCACACAGGTACACATATAGTTGTTTAGTTGTTTAAGAGAAATCTAGCCTAGATGCTTTCAATATTTCTTTGTTTTTGGTTTCTCGAGACAGGGTTTCTCTGTGTAGCCCTGGCTGTCCTAGAACTCTGTAGACCAGGCTGGCCTCAAACCCAGAGAGATTCTCCTGCATCTGTCTCCCAGAGTGCTGGGATCCTCCACCATGCCGGCTTCAACATTTGCAAATACAGTGTTCCAAGTGCATGGATTGAGATGGTCCTGGGAAGAGTCTTCTAGGGGCTTTTAAATATCCTATTGTCATTCCTTTCTTACTAGTTCAAATAAATATTCCCACTGTGGCAGAGATAGTCTGTGCTCGTAACTGATGCCTTTCCCAGTCTACTACTAACTGAAGTTAGAACTAAATTTCTGTATTTGAAAACAGGATTGCCATAGGCTCCAGTAATCTCACTAGTGGGTATGTATAAAAAAAGAAAGGTCTAGAAGAAATACTTGTTTATAGATGTTTATTACAATATTATTTCAGTAGCTAACTGGAAGAAATAACAGTGTCCTCCTTTCTCTCTGTTGCTGAGATAAAATATCCTGACAAAAAGCAAGGTCTATTTTAGCTCACATTTCATGGGAGAGTCCTTCACTGTGAGAAGTCACAGCAGCAGGTGCTTAAAGTAGCTAGTCACCTCATATCCACGCTCAAGAGCAGAGAGAATGAATGCATGCTTGTGCTCAACCACCTTCTCTTACACAGTCCAGAGCTCAAACCCAGGGAATGATGCTAACCACAGTGGGATGGCTCTTCCTACCTCAACCCAGTAAAGAAAAATTCCCCATAAGCACCCCCACAGACCAACCTGTAGACAATACTCCACTCTAGACTCTTCCTAGGTGATTCCAGGTTGTGTTGACAAATGGAAAGTTGTATGGATGGCAGCAGGCATCATAACTCAGTCATTGCCTGTGATGTTACCTCCCTCCTCCTCCTCCTCCTCCTCCTCCTCCTCCTCCTCCTCCTCCTCCTCTTCCTCCTTCTCCTCCTCCTCCTGCTCCTCCTCCTTGCCCACCTGGTGGTCAGGATCTCACTATGTAGCCCTGACTAGCCCGGAACTTGCTATGTTGGCCAGGAACTCACAGAGATCCTCCCACATCAGCTTTGCACGTGTGGAGTTAAAAGTATGCACCGCCATGTCCGGCCGCCTTTCATCGCCTTAAAAGCAGATTTAAGGCACAAAGAGGGACTCAGGGGTCAACAACCATACAAATGGAGAAACACTTGGACACATGATCACTCTTGCCCATTGTATGCCTGTGTACACAACCTTGCTTTATTCACCTTCATCTTGACATAAAATTAAGATTTAATGTAAGCCACATATTAAACTGGCTGTACAACTAAATCCTTATTTATTTGTATGCAAGCGATAGCAAGTGTGTAGAAGTCAGACAACTTTGTGGAATTAGTCATTTTCATCCACCTTCATGTGAGTTCTGGGGATTGAACCCAGGTTGGGGATCTTATGTGGCAAGCACTTGTAAACTCTAAGACATATTGCTGACCCAAACTGTTTTGTTTTAATTGTTTCAAGCTTTCTCATGGTCTTCCACGCCCATGTGGTGTGGGTGTGTGTGGGTGTGTGTGTGTGTGTGCGCGCACGCACATGCCTGTGGAGGCCAGGAGAGAACGTTGAATTCCCTGGTGCTGGTTATAAGCTACTTAATGTGGTTCTTCAGAAAGAGCAGTGTATGTGCCCCTAACCACTGAACCATCTCTCCAGCCTTGATATAACTTATTTATAAATACCTAAAAAGTAAGCCATTTACCAAGCATACATTTAGGACATGACAATGTGTAAGACCTGGGGTCTCACAGCTCAGGAGTTCAAGATCGCGCCCTTCCCAGAAACTCCCCCAGACCAAGACTCGTTGCAAAAGCAAGAGGTTTATTAACCATTGCGCAATGGGGTCACCCCTGCCGGTCAGCAAAGAGTGGCCCCCGGAGACAAAGGCCTTTAGGTTTTTAAAAGAAAAATTGCGGGAGATTTGAAGTTGAAGTCTTGGCAATTTAGGATTGGATGAGGAAGCTATAAAGTAAGAGAATTGGTTAGTCTTAGGTGCTCAAGCTTGGCCAGTCCTGCCAAGTGTGGATGCAGCTGCAATTGAAGGTGGGGGTGGTTAGCTCATCCTTGAAGATTAGGGGCTGCGGACTTTTGGCTGGAGGTCAAAAGCTACTCAGAAGAAGTCTGGGTTCGTTGCTAAGAAATGCTATCTCAAAGATAAGGGTCTGGTCCTTTTTTTTGCTGAGTGAAGGTCATTGCTTGCTTGCCCTTTTTTTTATATCTGTCCTCATAGATAGGGTCACATTTTTCCATTTTCTGGAAAGATACTAAGAGGCTTTAGCTTAACCTGAACCTAAAACTCAAAACTATAGGCTTTAGAAGACATACAGGTTACAAAGTTAGTCTAATCCTTTCAAATGAACACATCCATGCTTTTGACTGGTAAGCAATAATTACGAGGATCTCTGCACAAAATCTTCAGGTCTGTGGCATGTACCTTTGTACCTAAGGGCCACTCTTACTAAACTTCTTTGGATGTTGTTCAAATCTGGCCAAAATAGGTTTTTTGGTTTTTTGTTTGTTTGTTTGTTTTTATTTATACTTTTTTCTTCTTTTTTAATTTTTTAAATTTTTTATTTATTATCATTTATTACAATTTATTCACTTTGTATCCCATCACTTTTGTAGCCCTCTCCCTCATCCCATCCTCCTTCCCTCTTCTCCCCCTATTTCCTTCTCCCAGTCCACTGAGAGAGGAGGTCCTCCTCCCCTTCCATCTGACCCTAGCCTATCAGGTCTCATCAGAACTGGTTGCATCGTCTTCCTCTGTGGCCTGGCAAGGTTGCGCACACACACACACACACACACCCCCACCGACCCACCCACACAGGGGGGGGGGGGGAGGTGATCAGAGAGCCTACCACTGAGTTCATGCCAGAGAAAACCCCTGCTCCCCTTATTAGGGAACCCACTTGGAGACTGAGTCTATGGGCTACATCTGAGCCAGGGTTTTAGGTCCTCTCCATGCATTATTCTTGGTTGGGGTATCAGTCCCTGCAGGGGCCCCAGGGACCAGTTTTGGGTTGTTTGTTTGTTTGTTTGTTTGTTTGTTTGTTTTTGGCTCTGTTGCTCTCCTTTTGGAGCTCCTGTCCCCTCCAGGTATTTCTGTCTCCCCCTTCTTTCATAAGATTCTCTATACTCTGCCCAAAATTTGGCTATGAGACTCAGCATCTGCTTTGATACCTCGATCAGTAGAGTCTTTCAGAGGTCATCTGTGGTAGGCTCCTGTCCTGTTCCCTGTCTTCTCCTGTTTCCAGTGTCTGTCGCATTTGTCCTTCTGAATGAGGATTGAGCATCTTCCCTAGGGTCTTCCTTGTTGTTTTTGTTTTGTTTTTTTAAAGAGTCTTCATTCAGCCATTGCCTCCCACTGCTCCGTGGGTCACCTGCCACAAGGCGTCAGAGAAAAGCATGATTAATCAACCATGCTTTTAGGGGAAAAGATTGTGGAGAGTCAAGAGTGAAAACTCTCCAGCTGAAAATGGAATTGTTTCTATCGGCTTTCCCAAATGAAACCCAGCAGAGCCCAGAAAGGTCAGAGAGCTCCTCCTGCAAGTTGCCCATCCTTCCGCTAGGAGGAGCAATTAAATGCCTCCCCACTTCCTCTGCATTTCTGTCTGCTTGCATTTTCAGACACCAGCTACAGCTGCCTTTTTTGTTTGCCCATAAGCTACAAGTGCCCTTCATGGAATCTACCCACCAATTCAGTGTTCAGGGCCACGAATCCCTATACACTTAGGAACAGGTGAGCAAGGGGAGGAAGGTGAAATTGCAGCTTTCAGAATTAAATTTCCTTCAGGAGATAGCATGCCAGGAGAAGAACCAGGCACCTTAGAGAGCCAGAGAGGAACAAAAAGACCCATGGTCCAGCAGAAAGAGAGGTCTACAAGTGTGTGTGTCCTGGCTTTTGTTTCACCTTTTCATTTTTAAAGGTTTTATTATCTTTTTAGATTATTGAATAAGTTCCGTAATGGCTTTTCAAGCCTTCCTTTAAAAAAAAAACTACATTCATCTATTTATGTGCATGTACTCGTGTGTGGGGTGTGTGTGTGTGTGTGTGTGTGTGTGTGTGTGTGTGTGTGTAATTTGATGAGCCGTGTACAAGCCAACCACCTTCTGTCACATGAATACCCGATGAAGATTTTCTCCCGTTCTCTGTCCCTTCTCTCTTCCGGTTTTGTCATCTGCCAGGCAGTCTTCTCACTCATATCCTCCCTGCTGCAATTCCCACATGATTGCCTGAGCTATGGAGCCCTTCCCAAGAAGTCCTTGTCTGTATTTCGTCTGTAAGTTGTGTTTTCCCTGCTTTTCTCCGTTGCAAAGTTTCAGGTCTCCCATTAAGGTCTTTGACGCGTTTTGTACTGACCTTTGTGCAGAGCAGAGAGAGAAATCCTCTTCTAGTCTTCAGCCATGTGGACATACAGCTCTCCCAGCACCATTTCTTAGACTGCTTCCTCTTTGTGTGTTTGGAACAGATTAGAGAAAACTACAGGACTTTAACGGTGTAAGTTTCTTCTGGGCCCTCTATTCTATGCTTTGGTCTATGTGCCTGTCTTTATGTCTGTGCTATGCTGTTCTTAGTGTGATGGATCTGTGTTATTACTTGAAATAACATTGGATACCTTCCCCTTAGCATTGCTCTTTCTACTCAAGGTTACTTTGGCCATTTGAGAGCTGTCCTAATTTCCTCCCTATGTTGTGACAAAGAATGTGAGCTTTTACAAGTAATTTGGGAAGGAAAGAGTTTATTTGGCTTACACGTTCTGATCTCAGAACACCACTGAGGGAAGTCAGGACAGGAACTCAAGACAGGAACTGAAGCAGAGGTTATGGAGTAAGGCTGGCTTACCGGCTTGTTTCTCTTGGCTCTCTCAGTCTGTTTTCTTATACATCCCAGGACCAAGGATGACACAGCCCACGGAGAGCTGGGCTCATTCTCTTCAGTCATCAGTCAGGAAAATTCCCCACAGCTTGTTTACAGCCCCATCTGATAGTGGCATCTTCTCAAGGTTCCCTTTTCCCAAACTATTGTAGCTTATGCTAAATGGACAAAAACTAGCAGCACGGTTAACACAGTGATTTGTGCCCTGCTATGACCCACACCTTATTATTTACGTAATAGGAAGAGTCTGTTCATCATAACTGAAAGATGGCGCAGCCCCCCAGCTGCCTGCCCTGGCTTTAAAGGAAGACCATGGTGGCTCACCGGTATCAGAAATCCTTGAAACCTTTATTAGCACAGTGCAGTTTTGGTCTGGTGTTTATTTTGCTTTGCTTTGCTTTGCTTTTTGTTGTTGTTGTTGTTGTTTCAAGACAGGGTTTCTCTGTGTAGCCCTGGCTGTCATGAACTCCCTCTGTAGACCAGGCTGGCCATAAACTTAGAGATCTACATGCCTCTGTCTTCTAAGTGCTGGGACTACAGGTGCACACCCCACCAGCCATCTCAGTTAGGTCTGTTTTGAGCACGGGGTAAGTGTGGCTGAAAGGCAGCATCTGTAGTTGAGAGATTAGTCATAGGACCAGCTAAAAAGAGTGACTGGTCTGATGACTGCGTATGTAATATATATATATATATGAATTTAACTTTTTTAGAATAACAAAAATGTTTTACTAAAACATAAGATTTACAGAAGTTTCCAGACAAGCCATACAAAAGGATCACAAGTTGTTGTCTTCTTCTCCTTCTTTTTCTCCTCCTCTTCCTCCTCCTCCTCCTCCTTCTTTTTCTGGGGGCTAAGGGATGGACATTCTACACTTAACAGCAAAGTCAATATTATTAGTGAGGGCTGTGATGCTTATTTAATGTTTCCATTTTGGTTCAGACAATCAAGCTTGTCCACCTACAGTGTCTAAAGTTAGACTTGGCTAGAGAGCATATTCTAAAAAACTGGGTAGCTGCATTTAACCACTGCAATTAGATCCCTTAAGACAGGGAAGGGGAAAGGAGACCATAAAATTAAATTACTTTCCCCCTAAAAAATAAAAACACCCGTACCTCTGGCAGCTAACCCTGACGACTGCCATCACTCACAGTGCTTTGTACTTAAACCACGATGGGGAAATGAGTCAACGCAGAGTCCCTGCTCTTCAACATCTCACTACAACCCAGACGACACTTCTAGCCTCTGCTTGTGCTTTACAACAGCGAATCAGGACAGCACATAGAGTTGCTAATGTGCATGTAATCACCAACGATGAAGATGCCCGGGCTTTTGTTCTGTGATGGTTCGAAGACTGTATCCATTAAGCGCAAACAGAAAAAAGGAAGAAGTCTTGGCAGAACAGAAGGGATGTACACTCGATGATCTGATCGAATTAAGTACTATTCACGGCATATAGCCTGGTCCATGCTCTCGCTGTTTCTACAGTCTGGGCTTTGTTGGTCTTCCACTGCTCAGCTACATCATTTACTAATGGATCATGCAGATTAGGAACACTTAACAAAGCCTGGAATGATAGCAGAACTGTGCGGATCTGCAGTGCTGAGGACCACTTATATTTCAAAATATCTAAACATATTCTTCCCAACTTGTCTACATTAGAATGAGAAATTTGGGTCATGAAACATACTCTCGGTGATGCCATTGGGTATTCTTCTGGAAGGAATAGTTCAAGTTTAAGAGTCCGTCCCTCAAAGAGGGGGTCCTGCGGCCCAGCAATGACCACATGAAAATAACGGGCGTTGCTTTCATCAGGTTCTGCTTTAATGCCAGGAACTGGTTCTGGCAGCAAACGCTTGGGTTTCCTTGATGATTCTGTGGGACAGCCCATCCATCTTGTCAGATTCCGAGTTCAGCCTTTGCTCTTGTCTCCGGCTTCACTCGCTTCATGCACAAGTCAAATATTAACTTTTAACAAGTCCAGCTCTGACTCTTTTAATCAGGCTTATCTGAAGTTATTATCAGGGGATTTTAGACACAGGGTTTCACTGTATTTCATAACCAGTTTATGTGTGTTTGTGTGACAGTGGAGGCAGACAACCTGAAGAGCTTGACTTTTTTCCCAAAGTCGTTAAGTTGCAGAATAATATAAGTATCTGTAACCTAGAAAGCTATAAAAACTAGGTATCTAGGGGAACTCAAGAAAATGTTGGCATCAAGTTGTTTTTGTTTTGTTTTTTACAGATTCTTAGTCATATTTAATATGCTTACAAATCTTAAGGTACAGAAAGTTTATATTTTAGCAAAAGTTTTAAAGAGTTAAATCAAACCAAGAATGGGAGCATGAGATAAGCAACATTAATTGCTGTTGGGAATGGTCTACTTTTTAAGAGCTGCTTTAAAAGCTGTTTTAAAGCACATAGTATCTTCCCCCTCAGATTGTCCTGTTTAACAAAAATTCTTTTCCCTGTCAGAGTCACAAAGCCTTTCTGACTCAAGACAAGACATTGACAAAACTTTTAAACAAGTATGCTTGGGTTGGAAAAGGGGGGAGAGCCAGCTTTTTAATAAAGTAGAACAGCATGAAACAATAAATACTTCATCCTAGCAGCCACATGGTGGCTCATAACCATCTATAGTGATATCTGGTGTCCTTTTCTGGTGTTCAGGCAGAATGTTGCATAAATAATAATAAATAAATAAATAAATAAATAAATAAATAAATAAATAAATAAATAAATAAATACTTCAATTTTTTCATACTCAAATGATACCTGAATCCCTGCAAATGGAGATCCAGTGACCAGAGACTGGGACTAGAGCAAGCAGAGAACAAAGAAAGCTTTAGCAATAAGAGACTTTTGTGGGTCTTGAACAGCAGGCTCCAGTGAGCCAAGGAGAGGACTGAGCCCGAGAGAGCTCCATAAGGGAGCTGGGAGACAGAGTTTTCTAGTGAGGAGACAGTGGCACTTGATCAGGCTCTTATGTCTGCAACAAAACTTATAAGCACATCAGAAACACAGACCCAACAAACAAAAGCAAACAAAATAAAAAAGACAGAATGTCCACACAGTCAGGAGATCAGATAAACACAGACATGTGGTAGCCACCTTAGTTCATACACCAGAACAGACAAACAGAAGGATGTCTGCTGTCCCCGAGGCTGGGTCTGTGATTATATGTGATTTCCGGTGTCTCGTCAAACATCCGGACCCCAGAACAGAACAGAGCAACCTAGCGACTGGCCCGAGCCTCAGATGCGTGTTGGCAGGCAGTTCTTGTTTTCATTTTGTTTTCAGTCTGCAAACCATGACAGCAGCTCCCTGCCTCCCAGGGAGCCTAGCAAGTCCACCTTGGACTGGTACCCTCTCGGGTCTATTTCCTACTATTGACCTCTAATTTGTGGCAGCCATGGTCTCAGGTTTCCCAGACTTCCAAGTCCACCAGGGCCTATCCTGGTCTCAGGCTCCCCAGACTTCCAAATCTATCCCAGACCCCTGGCCTGAGTCTGGGGTCACCCTGTGATCTCCAAACGTCGTGGAGTTTGTGACCCCTGGGAAAAGACCATCCAATTATAATTAAAAGAATTTAGCAAGACAACAATCTCTGAGGCAGACTTGAGGTTGCCATGTGAAACAGAGTGGGGAAAGGATTTTTAAAGGTGAAAGAAGACCTTGAAAATCTGCACAAGCAAGCCAAGGCTATTCTACTCTGCCAAGATTAGGTACCCAAGGCAACCTCAAAATAGTCCTTGCATGTTTGCATAAGCAGGTTACAGAAACCAGAAAGCAGTTAGTCATATCATAGCAAGTAGATGGTCACAGCTATGCACTTTTGGGTGGGGGTCACTGAATCAGGATTACTGGAAACTTAGCTTCCAGGGACTGGAGTCACAGACAAAAGGTTAGGGAGTGCCAAGATTGATGCCTAGCATAAAATGAAGTTTCTTTAGTCATCAAACAAGATTTTTTTTTTCAAGACAGGGTTTCTCTATGTACCCCTGGCTGTCCTGGAGCTAGCTCTGTAGACCAGGCTGGCCTTAAATTCACAGAGATCCATCCACCTGCTTCTGCCTCCAGAGAGTGCGTCACCACATCCAGACACAAGATTTTTCTTACAAGCTGTCTAAAAGCATAGTGCACTTATGTAAACAGTGCGTTTATGTTCTATTAGCATTAATTAAATCTGGTTATTGATACAGCGGCAGTCGTTCCTGAACCAGCTAGTTCCTAAAGAAAAGACGCAGAGACTTGTTAGATTTATAATGAGCCCTAAAACACTAGGACTGGGCGGAGAAATAGGGTTCCTCAGAGGCTTAGGTCACTGAAAAACCCACCCCCGCATAAATCAGAGGTCATGAAAGCTGTACCCCTGGAGTTGCCTGGCGGCTCCATTGATTGGCGTTATAGTGCTTATAAGCTTGTGAGGAGGGGCCTTGTGAATGCTGTTTACTTTTTTTTAATTATTTATTTCTTTTCATACTTATTTTCACTTGCATTTGTGTTTTGCCTCCATGTGAATCTGTATGAGGTTGCCAAATCTTGGAGTTTCAGACAGTTGTCAACTGCCATGTGGGTGCTGGGAATTGAACCCAGGTCCTCTAGCAAGAGCAGTCAGTGCTCTTAACCGTTGAGCCATCTCTCCTGCACCCCTGCTGGCTGCTTCTTGATCCAGTGAGCATCCCGGGAGGAGACGCGTCAATCCTGTGGAAGTAACTGCTCCACAGTCAGTCACTGAGTTAGTAGCAGGAGCCCCTTCCCAAGCTCCCAAGCGACAGCAGCTGTTACTCAGTAGTCTGGCCCCCAGGCAATCAAGAGCTCCCTCACACTGCCTCTCCATAGCTCATTCCGGCCTACTTGGAGCGATATACTGAAGGCAGCTGCGTGTTCAGGCTAAAGCATAGGCATCTTAGGGTAGGAATGGGAAGGGATGAGGGAAGGGGCTACAGCTGGGATACAAAATGAATTAACTGTAATTAATTGAAAATTTAAAAAAAAAATGAATAGCCGTCTTTTCTGAAGAGGCACTGCCTGAGGCTGGACTCAAATATTTACACACTGGGCTAGCACTTGTTTCTTTGTGTCAGTTCTTCCCTGGTAAAAACAGATAGAGGTGGACCCTGGGATCCAATGTGGGAAGAGAGATCTGCTGTTTGGGAGGGCCACTGTGGCTGTGGAAACAGGTTTTGACACGTCTGATAGTATAAGTGAAATTGAAAAAAAAAAAACGTGTGGGGTGTGGTGTGTGTGCACAAACGTGCATGTCTGTACCAGGGTGCTTGCCTGTGCACGTGTGTAGAGGCCAAAGGTCAGAGTCCTGTGTCCTCCTCAGTTACCACCTCACTCAGAGACAAGCTCTCTCCATGAACCTGGATGTTGTCGTTTTGGCTAGACTAGCTGAGCAGCAGGCTCCCGGAATCTTCTTCTTCTTCTTTTTATTTATCTATTTATGTACATGAGTGCTCTGACTGCATGTATACCCTGCAGGCCAGAAGAGGGCATTGGATACATGGCTGTGAGCCACCAGTGGGTGCTGGGAATTGAACTCAGGACCTTGGGAAGAGCAGACAGAGCTCCCAACTACTGAGCCATTTCTCCAGGCCCCTCCCAGAATCTTCTTATCTCCATCTCCATCCATGCACCTTCTTACTGGAGGTTGTTTTTTGTTGTTGTTGTTGTTTTTGTTTTGTTTTGTTTTGGTCACACCTGGATTTTTACGCTAGAGATTCAAACTCAGGTCCTCATGCTTGTATACTGGTATTTGACCCTTTGAAGGGATCTCCCAAACCCCTGAAACTTTATTCTTAGAAACCCATTATCAGGGTCGGGAGCGCGATGTCAGAGGTTGAGAGTGTACCCTGCCCTTTCGGAGGAACGGAGCTCTGTTCTCAGTGCCTACGTGGGAGGGATCACAACTGCCCCTGACGCCAGCTGAAGGGAATCCAGTGCTTTTGACCTCCCTGAGCTTCCCTACCTATATGTGCTCAAACACACAAAAGTAAAATATATCTTTGCCGGAGCCCAGCCCCGGCGGGGAATGGGGTAGGAGGATAGGTCAGAACCCGAGGGAGGATGTATGGAATCCACAGAACACTTGGGCCAGCAGGTGCCGTCCACACACTCTGGCACTGAGACAGCTCAGGCCACCTTTATTTATACATATATTTTTTCACAGCTGAAAAGGTTTTACATTCATTTTCTCATTTTCCCACATACAGTTTGTTTTAAGAACTTCTAACATTTAACAATAATGTGCACACTTGTGCTTTTCCCTTCCTTCTCCTCAGTCCCCACAGTTTCCTGCTAACCCACGAACTAAATCAAGAAGGAAACAGCTTCAGCAAGCAGTTAATATCTAACCCAGCACGCTGGGACAGAACCAAGTGACCGTGGTTGGCAGCAATGATGGATACAGTAGAGAGAGGTGATACACTACATGCCCAGGAAATTCTGATTTAATAATTGGCATCTAGCATCCCCCATATCCTAATCAGGAGGCCTAATTTCTCTAGTGCCCAGGGCTCTCAGCAAATAGGTAACCTGAGTCAATTCCTCATCCTTACTTGGTTCACCTCTGAGTGTTCCTATTAAGTCTTGGAACTTGGATCCAGCAGGACCTTCCTAACCTTTTGATAATCATCTAGCTGTTGTTTGGAACAGGTCCATGGGCAAACTGTTGTCAGAACCAAGTTCCCATCAGGAGAGAACATCCGGACGTTAGCTTATGTACCCAGAACAGACCCTTGTGTTGACTCAACCCAATCATCATTAACAAACAGAGGAGTAGTGATCTGCTCCATTCCCACAATCCTTTATTATCATTATTATTATTATTATTATTATTATTATTATTTATTACAATTTATTCACTTTGTATCCCAGCTGTGGCCTCCTCCCTCATCTCCTCCCAGTCCCACTCACCCTTCCCCATCTCCCTCTATGCCTCTCACTTAATCCACTGATAGGGAAAGTCCTCCTCCCCTTCTGTCTGACCCTAGCCTATCAGGTCTCATCAGGACTGGCTGCATTATCTTCCCGTGTGGCCTGGCAAGGCTGCACCTCCCAGGGAGAGGTGATGAAAGAGCCGGCCACTGAGTTCACCATTCCCACAACCCTAAAAGACAAACAAGAGTGAATCACACACAGATAAAGTCTGCGATTTCTTTATCTGATTCTGGGGTAATGGCTGTGATAGACAAAGTGAAAGTAAAAACTTCCAATAGCAAAGTCAAAAGCGCAAAAACACAAGGCAAAAAAGCTAGCCAAGGATACCCTCAGGAAAGGACAGGGCATTCTCCCCACAGGTCCTTGCCATGCGGGGACCCAACTTCTCTGGCCTTGCCATGGGAGAGCCGTACTCATGTACCTTTCCCAGAAGAGGCTTGGCCACTGCCATACCTTTCTAAAAATAACACTTGGGGGAACAAAGGAGGAGTTTGCTGGGGAAGGGAGGGGTGGGGATGATGTAAATATAGCACTACTATGAAGTTATCAAAAAATAAGAACAAAAACAATACGTATGTTTACATAATATACTCTGTAATTATTCTATCAGAGATTAACATTACCTGTGCATTATATACAACACATAATACATATGTGTGTTATGAATATATAACATATGTGTACATTTATTTCTGTATCTGTACATAGATAGGTATGTACATACAACCAACACGGAGAAAGACTACGATTATGTTCTAAGACCAAGAGGATTCACACTGCTTCTCCAGCCAGGCTAACAGCGAAACCATAGGCTGCATGTCAGTTTCCTCAGTTATGGGCCAGGTTGCAGTCTCTGGGACAAACAGAGAAACCGCAGCAGTAACATCCACGTGACTTTACAAGAGCAAGCTCGCCTTCTTACCGTCAGCACACTGGAGCAGAATATGTGCTGTAAACGTGACACCAAGAACTACTTCTGAGAAGCCGGTCATGGTGGTGCATGCCTTTAATTACAGTGCTTTGGAGGCAGAGGCAGGTGAATCACTGAGTTCCAGGCCAGCCTGGTCTACAAAGCAAGTCCAGGACAGCCAAGGCTACACAAGAGAAACCCTGTCTCAAAAAAACAAAAACAACAACAAAAGAATTACTCCTGAGTATTGTAAGGACGACAAACAAAACTCCCTCGACTTCTCTCAGACCTTGCCTGTGAGTCTAGGGAACTGTGGTAACAAAAGAATGAGCAGGCGGGGTTGGGGATTTAGCTCAGTGGTAGAGCGCTTGCCTAGCAAGCGCAAGGCCCTGGGTTCGGTCCTCAGCTCTGGAAAAAAAAAAAAAAAGAATGAGCAGGCGGAAGGGGAGTTTTGGCAGAGCTCAGTTCACCCCTAGTCCTACCACCACTGAGACTTTAGTCACTGCCATCCTTGCCTGGGCATATAAAGTAAACCTACATTTTACATTTAGGTGATGCTTTTTTGTAAAGTACTTGTGCCAGCAAGATTGTAGAGTTGGTGCATTTTTCTTAACAAATACAACTGGCATTTTCTTTCAGTCTTAAAACATTTTATTTCTTTCTGGGTAGCAAAACTATAGCCTCCCGTGGACTAGGCAAACATTTTACTACTGAGCCACAGACACTCTTCTTCCCACTATTAATCAATAAAACTCCAACCTACCCCTCTATTATCACAGTACCTGTGTGGTTAACATTGATTGTCAATTTGACAGGATCTAGAATCACTGTGGAGACAGACCTTCGGGCGTGTCTATGAAGGAGTTTCTAGACTTGGTTAATTGGGGTTGGAAGACCCATTCTGAAGGTGGATGTATCATTCTATGGACTGGGGTCTTGGGCTGAGTAAAATGGAGGTGTGCCAAGGAGCTATATCCATCTCTGTCTGCTTCCTGACTGTGAACACAATGTGACCAGCTGCGCCATGCACCTGTCGTGATGACCTTCTGCTATTATGGGTTGTACTGTCAAACCATGAGCCAAAAATAAACTCTTCCTTGTAAAAGGAACTTTTGTTCTCCTGCGGTAATTGCTGCCTCCTTCTCATAACCTAGGCCTAGTCCTGGAAGCTTCTGGCCTCCATAAAATCTAATGTAGGCCTAGAATGTGTTCAGCCTCTGATAGTTATTGCTGAATAAGCTTATCCTTTCTTGTTTTTATTGAGCTCTGGAATGGCTGGCTCAACTCAGCCGTTCTGTTTCGAACTCCTCTCCCAGCTAACTTGCTTAGTCTGGCTCTTGGCCCTTAAATTGCTCTGCTTGGCCTCAAACTAACTGAAGCAATCTGCTCTGATTTCTGGCTCCCCATTCTCTGGCTCATCCTCTCTTCACCTGAGTTCTCTCTCTGCAACCTGTCTCTCTTACTGTCCTGGTAAAACTGCCCTTTCTCCTCTCTGCACTGCCCCTTAATTAGCTTCCCTTTTTCTCTCTCTTGAGACTTGGGCATATCCTATTCTGTCAAATCTTTCTCTGATCCGTTACCTTTTCTGCCATTCAGTTAGATCGCATTTTCAAACATGGCTGCTTCCCTTTACAAACCAACGTCACCTTCATTGTTGAGGATTAAAGGCATGTCCCACCGCACCTGGATGTAAGTTTTCCTTTACCTGAAACTTGCTGTATACCAGGTTGGCCTTGAGCTCAGATATCTGCTTGCCTCTGTCTCCTAGGATTAAAGGTGTGTCTGTATTTTAGCCAGATCACACAGACCTGGAAGGTCTTTGGGCGTGATCTCTTGCCAGAACAGCCATGTTCTTAATTAAAATTCTTCTTCACTTCCTGGAGGAAATGGCACGAAAGCAGGCAGGCTGGAGTGTGTGACGTGACACTGGTAATGGTGTGTGGGGGGGGTTATTTAGGGTTCTGTCAAGAAGGTGAAGGGAAAGAAAGGGCATAGGTCTGAGGCAGTTAAAGAGGTGGGCTGGCAGCACTGTGGCATCTACCAAGAGTGGGACTGAAACAAAGAAACATATATGACAGAACATGGAACAGCGTTGTAAATAAACACAAAACACACAAACTGAGTGAAATAGGAAAGCTTTATGTAAAAGAGAGAAGGGTCAGTGTGGGGGGGGGTGCAGCCTGCAGAGTTAGGGGTGGTTGAAGAAGTTCAAGTCCAATATGAGACTATGGAAGCACAGAGTGGGAGGGGCCACGACTAGACATGGCACCACTGATGCCAATGAAGACAGTTTTGGACACTCAAAATTCTTCCATTCAGTACCCTGTGAATCCTATTACCAGTGATAACCAGGGTTAATTCCCCTCTACACAACCAGAGGAGAGGTCAGAGAACAGGCCCCTACTAGCCATGCTCTTCAGACAATAGCCAAAAAACAAGCTCGTCTTCATTTTTTTTTTTTTTTAATGGTTTTTTGAGACAGGGTTTCTCTGTTTAACAGTCTTGTCTGCCTTGGACTTTCTTTGTAAACCAGGCTGGTCTCGAACTCACAAGAGATCTGCCTGCCTCTGGCTCCTGAACGCTGGGATGAAAGGCGTGTGCCGCCACTGCCCAGCCCTCTTCCTTAAGAAATGCTCCTTCTCCCGAGACAGGGAAGAAGAGAGGGGGAGAGAGAGAGAGATGAGAAAATCAAGAAAAACTATATTAATCGTAGGTGTTAAGGTGAATATGTGTCAAATGTGAAATTCTGTGCAACCAGAAAAAGAAAATTTCTCTTATATTGGAATTCCAGACAGTTCCGTTAATAAAATTAAACAAATGGTATAAAGTAAAATCCATTATAGTGTTTCATGAGGGGGATACCCATTAAAAAAGTTGACCTATAAACCTCAAGGAACTTGAAACCTGCAGGATGAGTTAGCTCAACTGGAGGGACACTTAGGGTAGACAGAGCTGGGGAGAGGGCCTCAGTTGTCTGGACCTTCCAGAGGACGGTTAATGAATTTTTCCAGGATTTTCCACAGAATGTTTTTGGTTTTCTGAGCAACCTCATCAAGCACTTGTCTTTGTCTCTGTTGGCTGTGTGTAGGCGAAAGGCCAGAAAAGCATTTTAAGAACATCTTGTTTACACCTGTAAGCAAAAGCTGGGCTCCAGAGTGAAGCTGGCAAGTCAATGGCCAGTCACCTTGTTGATCCTGGAACTGCATGGCAAGAAATTCATCATCCAGGCCAAAGCTTTTTTCGAAGGCTTTCTGACTCTCTTCCAGATTATCTGGATTGGAGATTCCAAAATCCTTGCCTAGATTGTCTGCATCCATGCTCCTAATGGATTTCACTCTCTCATTAATAGCCTCCTTACCGATTTTGAAAAGGGTTTCAAAAAGGCCATACTTCCTGAAGTTGAAGAGGTCTTTTTGTAGTGTCTCCCTAAGCTCTGGGAAGTCATGTAACAAAGGATTCATGTGGGAGAGCAGGAATGTGGGCGGCTTCTCCACCTGCTCCTTCTGGAGATTCTCCTGGATATTCCTTCGGATGCTCTGCAGTAGCTGGGCTTCAGAGAGGGCACTCGTGCTGAGGTCCCTGTCCAGCTTGGTCCAGACAATGTAGAACCTCTTCCCCATCTTCTGCACAGCTTTGGCCAGCTTCACGTGATTCGAGCTGAACTGCTCAGACGCGACGATGATGAAAAGGTCGTAGGTGTCAAACCGCATCTCCTCCATGTATTCCTTGATGCTCTGGGCCGTGGCTCCTGTGCCGGGCAGGTCCCACAGCTCCACGTTGGGAAAGCTGGAGGAGGAGTAACAGGCCGGTACTTGGGTGGTCCTCACCACCCCGGTGGGAGCTGAATCCACCTCCTCGTGTCCAATGCCTCTAATAGCATTGATGAAGGATGACATGCCATTGCCAGAGTCCCCGGTCACAGCAATTTTCACTGTGATTCTTGATGTCTTCTGTACGAGCTCCTTGACCACAGAGGCTACTTCCATCCATTTCCCTCCTGCCACGGCAGCCTTCATACTATTGATGACTTCTTTAGATAAAATATTGCTATCTTTGGGAATCAATACAGCATCGGAGAAACAGGGCAATTGTTTATCCTTGGGGGACCCATCTGCCTCTTCCATGTTGGATGGCAATGGAGCAACCTGCAGCTACATCAGGAAGGAAGTTAGGACAGCTGTGAACATGGGCACCCACAGGAAGCACTGTTCCTTGCCCGGGCTTTCAGATCCATGGCTACTCCTACACCAAGACCTGCTGATCACCCACGGAGCTAGCTGAGCCCTCCTGTACGTGAGCACGTTCTTGGAAGGCAAGGACAGCTCAACACTAGAGCCCAAAGTTAAGCACTGGAATGTCAGGCAGGTCTCTTACTGGGTACACATGTCCATACTCCCTCCCTCCCAGTTGCCAGGACTACCCAGAGGAAGCGTATGAAGAGCAGGGAACGGGCCTATGCCAGCTCCCCATCCAGAGGCCCCACAAGTCCTCATTTCACTTATCCTACATGAATGGCTGTTTGTTCTAGTTGCACACTGAAAAGTGTTTTTCCTTTCCCCAGTGACACTCATTAGCAGCGGCCTAAGGAATACATTACTACGTTTCAACAGCAAAGCCACATGGTTTCCAAATAATCTCATCAGGGTTGGAGAGATGGCTCGGTGGTAAAGGGCACTGTTCTTGCAGAAAACCTGGGCTCGGCTCCCAGCACCCACACAATGGCTCACAACCACTTGTAACTCCAGTTCCAGGGATCCCAAAGCCCTCTTCTGGACTCCGAAAGTACTGGTATGCACATTGCACATACAGACACTCAAGAACACATACACATAAAATAAATATTAAAAATATAATAATTCCAACAATTTTAAGTTAGCATGTGGGTTGTCTGTTACCACTGCTGCTAGTCTTATTAAGATACAGATTGAAATTCTTCTTTTCTTCTGTGTTGCCCTGGCAATCCTAGAACTTGATCTGTAGACCAGGCTGGCCTCGAACTCACAGAGATCTGCCTGCCTCTGCCTCCCGAGTGCTGGGATTACAGTCATGCGCCACCACACCCAGCCATGTTTCTTTTTTAATGTTTTATTAGCATATATATTTTTGTTTGTTTGTTTTGAGTCAGTGTTTCTCTGGGTATCCCTGTCTATTCTGGAACTCACTCTGTACCAGGCTGGCCTTGAACTCAGAGATTCACTTGCCTCTGACTCCTGAATGTTGGGATTAAAAGTGTACGCCTCCACACTCAGAATTTTTAGTATGTGTTGATGACCCATAATACTGGGTTTTATTATGGCATTTTTACTATCTTCTCCCCCACCCCTGTTAACCTTTCTAGAACTCCTCTTTCCAATGATCTCTTTCCTCTTCCCAACCTGTCCCACTTGTACTTTGTTTTTATTTTATTTTTTGGTTTTGGTTTTGTTGTTGTTGTTCTGTGTTTCAATCAGTTTCATTTGACTGTTTACTAAACCATGAGTGAGAACTGGTCTACAGCAGCACGTGTAGCTTATCAGTGGCTACAGGACTGAAGAAAATGTCCCTCCTTCCTTCATCAGCCATTAATTAACTGCAGAAATCCTCAGGGAGGAGTGTGAGCTCACCATACTCTCCCCTCTCCATGACAAGATGCCAACAGTCACATGGTGACCGGGTACAAGTAACCACAGGTGCAAGAAATTCAAAATAGCATCAGCCATGTCATGTCCAGAAGTCAGCATTTCAGACACACACACACACACACACACACACACACACACACACACATGCTTCCTGCAGTTTTTACATGCTTCCCATCTCTTCTAAGTTATTCCTCAAGCCATGGACAAGATGACATAAAGATATAGATATTCCGCTTATAATGGGGCATTCAATCATGTTTCTGTTCTTGACTAAATCTTTGTCATGAGATCGAATGTATTTCCTGGGGACAGGATTGGGAAAGACAATTTATCAACACCAAGGACGGAGGATGGAGGGGTTGGAGAGATGGCTCAGGGGTTAAGAGCACTTTTTGCTCTTCCCTAAAATGTGAGCTGGATTCCCAGCACCCATATCAGGTGGCTCACAACCTCCTGTAACTCCATTTCCAGAGCATCTGACACCATCTTCTGGTCTCCTGAGGTGCTGCACAAATGTGCATATACTCCACACAGATACATAATTAAAAACAATAAAAAGCTGGGCATGGTAGTGCATACCTTTAGTCCCAGTACTGAGAGGCAGAGGCAAGAATATGTCTATGGGTTCCAGGCCAGACAATGATGGCTGCATAGTGAGATTTTTCTCAAAAAAAAAAAAAATTAAATACTTTTTAAAAGATGGAGGACAACGTGGAATGCAGAAACCCCATACAACGCACTTACAGGTAAGCAAAAAACCACCTTCCACAGCCTAGAGTGTTGGCCTTCTGGAGTAGACATATAAGTGTGAGGACAAGACTCCAACCATTTCATAGGGTCTCACCAAATCTTGAGATGCAAGATAGCAGCATACGCCTTATCCCGATGCTCTTAGATGAAAGCCCTATGTGAGACAGGCATGTACAAAGCCAGTTGTGAGAGGCTGCTGTGCCCCTTTCCCTTGACATTTTATTTGTGTGTGTGAAAGACCACAAGCATTTGAAACGCAACACCATATATTCGAGAAGTTTCCTGTGGGTCTCACATAGCTGCTCAGTCCTTTAAGGAGCTACCTGAGAGCTGGGCAGTAGTGGCACATGCCTTTGATCTCAGCACTTGGGAGGCAGAGACAGGTGGATCTCTGAGTTCAAGGCCAGCGTGGTCTACAGGGCTACAAAGAGAAACCCTGTCACAAAGAACCAAATAGATAAGATTTAATTAATTAATTATTTAATTAATTAAAAGGGGGCTCCCTGCCAAATAAATAGGCAGAGAGATAGATAGATAGATAGATAGATAGATAGATAGATAGATAGATAGATAGATAGATAAGGGGCTCCCTGCCAAATGTAGTCATAGGGTCCCATAAAATGACTAGATTTCCCAGGTATCCACCCTGGAAATCTAGGGCTCTTGTCTGGGGAAGGTGCTTTTCAGGCATCCTTGAGTCTTTTGGTGCAGGTTTTTGCCCTCCATGTTCCCAGTGGAAGCATCCTCTGCCTCCCTTGCCCATCTTCTGGGAGGGGCTGTCCTGCCTGTGACACAGCCCTGCTCCGCATGCTCCTCTGCTCGTCAATCCGGAGAGCCTGGCTTCTCTCCCCTCACGGAAGGCTCACCCCCTCCTGAGTCTCCAGAGGTGCCAGCTCTGTGAGCTGTGGGCAACTTCCTAAGTCCCCACTTTTCTGAAGTTTTGCCAATTAGTTCCTTTTCATGTTCCTGTAGAGTTTGTGTGGACAGCCGAGGGAACCGTGGTGCAGACGCTGACAAGGCCTTGTGAGCCCATCAGAGTTCTGCCTGGAGTTCAAGTGGCCCCATGGTTCCCTATTTGAGGGCCCTGTTCTATTTATAACTGGGCACCTTTGGTTTACCCCTCGGCACACGGGTCATATACCCAGACCTTTCTGGCTTCTGAAGGGAGCCTAACAAGGAAATTCACAGGAGAGGGACAACCAGGCCTGGGAGGAGAGCCAGACCCTGAAACTGAAGACTCAAGAATCTCCTAACATGCCGGGCGGTGGTGGGGCACATCTGTAATCCCAGCACTCAGGAGGCAGAGGCAGGTGGATCTCTATGAGTTCTCAGACAGCCTGGTCTACAAAGTGAGTCCAGGACAGCCAAGGCAGGACAGAGAAACCCTGTTTTTTTTGTTTGTTTGTTTGTTTATTTGTTTGTTTTGGGGGGGGAGGAAGGCCCTGGTGAGATGGCTCAGCGGTTGAGAGTACTTACTGTTCTTCCAGAGGACCCAGGTTCAATTCCCAGCACCCACCTAGCAGCTCACAACTGTCTATAACTCCAAGATCCAACACCCTCACACAGACATACATGCAGATAAAATACCAATGCACATAAAATAAAAATAAGTTTTAAAAAAAGAAAAAAAGAGTCTCCTAACTTACTCACAGAAAGAGCTGCACGCCATAGAAACCAAGGCATGCTCACACATGCATGCAATGAATGCTCGTGTCCACACACACACTCGAAAGCGGGTGAGAAGTTGTGTCATATGGTTCTCCTAGGCTACATGTTCAGTTGACCTGCATTTTATTTTATTTATTTATTTGGTTTATTTATATTTGGTTTTTTTTATTTTTTGAGATACACAGCTCTGGCTGTTTTGGGACTTACTACGTAGACCAGGCTGACCTCGAACTCACAGATCCACCTGTCTCTGCCTCCTGAGTGCTGGGATTAAAGGCGTGTGTCACCACATCCAGAAACTTGTGCTTTATTATATTCATTCCAATTGCATAACTTTACTAAAATGTTCCTAATAACCCACGAAGACGTCATGACTTTTTGTTTATTTTTGTTTTATGTGCATTGGTGTTTTACCTGTATGTGTCTGTGTGAGGGGGTTTGATCCTCTGGAACTGGAGTTTCACACAGTTGTTAGTTGCTATTTGGGTGCTGGGAATTGAGCTTGGGTCTTCTGGAAGAGCAGCCAGTGCTCTTAATCCCTGAGCCATCTCTCCAGCCCATGTAACTTGTTTGTTTGTTTTGAGACAGGGTTTCTCTGTGTTGCCCTGGACTCCAGCTGACATGGATCTGCCTGCCTCTACCTCCCCAAATGCTGGGACTAAAGTACCCTCACACCCAGCTGATTCCATGACTTAAGTGAAACAAAAACCATGGGTAATACAGGGAGTGACGCCCTCTAAGCACCTGCGATGGTCAATTTCAGCTGTCAACTCGACTAGATTAAAGCATGGACAGGGCATTAGTGAGGCACACGTTTAAGCATGCGAGTCAGGGTACTTCCCGAGAGAATCCCCTGATGGTGCAAGACTCACCCTGAACAAAGGCATCACCACCTCCTGGGTTGGAGTCCGGAACTGGATTAAAAAGACAAAGAAATAAAGCTGAGTACCAGCGTCAGCCTCTCTCTGGCCGAAACACACATGCCTGCCGGTACCTGACTCACGCCCCTTTGGCCACACCTCCTTCGCTAAGGTGGACTGTACCCTTGCTAACCGAGAGCCAAAATAAGCCCTTCTTCCCTTAAGTTGCTTCCCGTCAGGAATTTTGCCACAGCAAAGAGGAGGGTAATGAAGACTGACCTTCTCCATATGTGAAAATGCCATAATGCAACCTGTTAACACAGTGTGTGTGTGTGTGTGTGTGTGTGTGTGTGTGTGTGTGTGTGTGTG
>NW_026587032.1:6259527-6270056 GCF_907164565.1 Psammomys obesus | reverse complement strand
TGTGTGTGTGTGTGTGTGTGTGTGTGTGTGTGTGTGTGTGTGTGTGTATTCAGGCTGGAGAGATAGCTTAGCAGTCAGGACCACTGGTTGCTCTTCCAGAGGTCCCGAGTTCAAGTCCCAGCAACCACGTGGTGGCTCACAACCATCTATAATGGGATTTGATGCCTTCTGTCATACAGGCACACATGCAAATAGATCATTCAAATACATAAACAAATACATTTCATTACTACATTTATTTATTCATATGTGTTGGAGATGTGCCAAGCATGCCAGGTGCCCTTGTAGAAGTTAGAGGACAGCTGTGGAAGTAGGTTCTCTCTTTCTACCTTGTGGGTCCTTGGGATCAAACTCGGGTTGTCAGGCTTGGGGACAATCACTTTTACCCACTAAGGGAGCTCAACGGCCCACAACCCATTCTTTTATGTAATTCTTATAGACTAATGAAAAGCACACATCTAATATAGCCCGTGTTAGTCTAAATCTATGTCACCTTGAAAACTGACTCTGCTGCCCCCACTTCCCAAGTGCTAGGCTCACGTGTGTGTGAGCCACGTCACCCAGCTAAATCACACAAATATTGGGGGGAAAACCCTTATGAAGAGATTGCCTATACAGGACTCCGTGTAGTTCATGCCTCACTCGGGGACCCAGAGCCTCCATGAAAGGGGCTTCCAGAGATGCGGGAACCAGCCTAGACTAGTTATGGATCGGAGCTGTCAAGGACTTTCATGAACACAGAGCCTGCTGGCCCCTCGGCTCCACTTTGCTCTTCAGTCTCCTCACCATTAGGCGGGGACACTGGGACTTTCCAGTGCTGTTGATTCCATGGTCAGTGGAAACAGCCTTGAACCCAGCATGCAATGCTCTAGGTGTTTAGAGTAACCACCTCACACACACACACACACACACCTACACACACACCCTCATGATCTGTGAAGGACTGAGCTGGGTACTGTGGTGTGCCAGTTTCCCTAATGCAGATGAAATAGTTTAACTGTTTTTGTCTTGTTTTGGTTTGTTTTTCAGAGTTTGTTCGGTAGTTGGTTGGTTGGTTCGGTTTGGTTGGTTTGATTTCGGTTCTGGTTGGTTTGTTTTAAACGGGCCGGTGAGATAGCCTAACAAGTAAGCAAACATACCAACCACCCAGGCTAACACCGTGAGTGCGGTTGTGGGAGGAGAGAATCAGCGCTGCAAGTCATCCCCTGACTTTCACACACACGCAGACACAGAGACACACTCAAGAAAAAAAAAATTTTTTTTAAATAATCGAACCGAGTTATACAAAAAAGTTTCCCTAGGAACTCAGTCTTTCAAGCGCCAGTCTCCCTGGGCTCTGAATAAAGAACCAATGTGTTTACCTGGTTATTGCCTGTGGGAAGTTCTGATCCTGGGCTCTGGCCAGTGGCTGAGAGACTGAGTAAAATCCCACCCACTTTCTCCAAACCAGGCCCCATCAGAAGACCCACAAAGCCAGGGATGCCCAGGGAGCATTGCCTCCCTACAATGGTGAGTTGGAAGGACTTGGTGCAGCCAAAACACCAGGCACTCTGTGGTCCTGAAGACAGTCAGGGAGGGTGCCTGCTGCCCGAGGTCCCAAGATGACACCTGACCCCAGACTCTCCTGCCCTGAGCAGGTTTATAGGTCAAGCCCCACTTAGGAGCCCCTCACCTACCTGCTCAGAAGCCTTACAAAACTGCAATCCAGGCCCGGGATGGTCAGGAGGGAGAGAATCGAGGTGTGGGGGTCCGGGGGTCCTCCTGAAGAGAGCGAGGAGGGGAGAGGGGAGCAGCTGAAGGGCAGCCTGAGCTCCTGGGTTTCCCCTCAGGCTCTGCTCTACCCTGGCACTCCCCTGCCTGCCTCCCCAGAGGGGAGGGGCCTGCTGCCAGAACAGCTTTCAGTTTCATTTCCTGGAAATGGTTGGTTTTCAGGATTCAGCTGCACAGACTTCACATTCGCCTTCGGAGAGGGGAGGAGCTCTGCCTGATGGCCGGCTTAGAGGTCAGGAGTCGCCCGGTCTGACCCTGCTGCCTCCCTGAGCTCTTTCTTGCTCAGATGATGACATCTAACCCTGGCTAATGCCCACCTTCGACCCAGTGTTAGCCAGGCCAGCCCTCTCCGATCCTTCCCTTGCGTCTGGAGAGAAGGACCTAGGTCAAAGTGGAGAGTGCCGAAGGGCATAGGGCTGGGCTTCATGGATGATTGTCCTCCTTTAAGGGCCCTGACCACCAGACTCTTAAAGTCTCTGGTCCCAAGCTCCCTAGATCCCCAAGTCCTAAGGTCTCTGAACTGCAGTTACCCAGACCCCAAAGCTCTAAGATCCCTGGCAGGTACCTGGCCTCCAACTTCCCAGGTCCCCAATCCTTAAGGTCCCTAAACCCTCAGTTTCTCAGTATTCCCAGGCCTGAAGCTTCCAAGCCCCAGGACAGGCTATGAAAATTAGAGAGGAGCCTTCCATCCCAAGAATAAAAGAATGCAAAGGTGGAGGCTTCCTGCTCCCTTTGGGCCTTTGAGAGATCCACTTCAGAGGAACCCTGAAGGAAGGGGTGGGGCTTGTAGCAAAGGGAAGGATGATTTTGCTAGGAAGAGCCAGAGCTGACCCACCAGAGAGCCAGGCCCAGGGATGCCTATAGGAGACAGAATTGAGCAGTGGAGAAACCAGGAGCTGCTGCTGGTAGCAGAAAGAAAACAAAGAGCCTGGGAAGAGTTGGGGGGGGGAGGGTGAGGAGGATTGTGCCTCACTGGTTGACCAGGAGGGTGCCGGTTCTGGAGTGGGCCTGCTGGCGCTTGGAAGAAGCTGTCTTGAAGTGGAGTGAAGTCCAGAGCAGCTTTACTTCAAGGTCCAGACACACTGATTCCAGAGGCCTCCTGGAAAATGAGTATGGAAGCAGCCAAGAAGAACCAAAGCAAAACGGAATGGGTGTGGCCAGCCCTGCTTGTGGGGAGTATGGAACAAGAAACCCAGCCACCCACTGGGTCCATGGTGGCTGCAGGAGGATACAGAACCTGGAGAGGCCCCAACACCTCCACACAGATCTGCACACAAAGTTTGTTAGTTGAGTTGCTCATCTCAAGGGTCATAGCTAGGGCTACACCTTGACCACCTCCCATATCACACCAAGTTGACCCAGACACGATACAAAACACTGTGAACCTAGAAAAACAGATGATCTTATCATCCACTGTGGGGGAACTCTCAAGATTTAGAAATTTCCTGCTTTGTTGATGGAGTCAGGGCCGCAGGGAAGCAGAATGCCCCTTGTGCAGGCAGATTGGCAACCCTGTTTGGTATTATAAGGGATTATATATGCCTTCTCCGTAGGCCAGCAGTCCTGCTTTGGGCAGTTGGGGTCCTCGGACCACTCAGTGTGGTTTAAGGATATTTGCTATAGTCAAAATTGGAAGCAACCCAGATGCCCAGCACCGGGAGACTTGATAAATATGTGGTGGAGTAAGTCCACTGTGACATGCTACAGGAGAGGAGAAATGAAAGGGTTTGGCTGGGGAGATAGCCGTGAAGGTGCAGTGCTTGCCTTGCAAGTGTGATGGCCTGAGTTCCTTCAGGACCTGTGTTTAAAAAAAAAAATAACCAAAAAGGCATAGTGACACACTGCGATCCTAGTATTGAGGCCATAAAGACGGGTGCATCCCTGAGTTTTGACAGCCAGCCAGCCTAGCCTATTTGAGGAGCCCAAGGCCAGAGAGAGAACCCACGTCAAAAATAGCGATAAAACAAGACAGCATGCTCTAGGGGAGCATCACCTTGTCTTCTGGGTTCCATATGCACATCCAAACCCAGGGGCAGGGGTCATCTGTGTGAAAAAAGCAAGGTGCACATAGCATAGCTAAGGGAGTCCTGTATGTGTCTGTGCTGGCCCGTCTCATGTCAACGCCACACAAAGAAGTAGAGGCAACGGGCAAGAAGAAAACTTTTGTTTTTCCCGACAGGGTCTCTGTGAAGCCCTGGCTGTCCTGGATCTGGCCCTGTAGACCAGGCCACCCAACTCTGCCTCCCAAGTGCTGGGATTAAAGGTGTGGGCCACCACCAACCGGCAGGAAAGAGAGAATCTTAATTTGAGAAAAATGTCTTCACAAGGTTGGCCTGTACGCAAGTCTGTGGGTTGTTTTGATCAACGATTGCTGTGAGTTAGCTCAGCTTACTGTGCGTGGTACAACCACTGGGCTGATGGCCCTGGGTGGCGTAAAAAAGCAGGAGGAGCAAGCTAGGAGGAGCAGGCCCCTAAGCAGTGTTCCTTTGTGGCCTCTGCATCAGCTCCTGCCTCCAGGTTTCTGCCGTGAGTGAGTTCCTGCCCCGACTACCCTCAGTGATGGACTGTGATGTGGAGCTGTAAGCTCCGATGGCATCACCACAGGCTAACTTGATGGGTCACCCATGGAGAACTCCCAGGCTCCAGAACTGTGAGTCAAAAACCCATATTTGCTTTTATATTATCCAAACCCGGTGGTTTTGTTGGAGCACCAGAACATATACTAAGATTTTGATGTCTAGGCCTTGAGGAAGCCACTCTTCCACAGGCTAGCTCAGGGCTCAACACCCTTGGTGATCTTGAATGCCAAAGACATCTTTAGCAGGCTATGAATATGGCTAAGGGTTAAAGGTGCTTGCAGCCAAGCCTGATGACTTGGTGAAAGGAGAGCACTCACTCCACATGCTGTGGCATGCATGCAACCACACACATACACTCTTACATGCGTTCTCACAGCCCCAACAAGCAGTAGATTTTAAGGGACAGTTGCCGCCACCCTCTCCTCCCTCCAAATTTCTAAGTGCCTTTCTGTGCCAGTTGAGTCAGCACCAAGGGTATCTCGAAAAAGATAATGATACGAATAAAAAAAAAAGCATTAATGAAGACAACTTTAATGGTTTAGGATGGAAATCATTTGATTTAAACGTGTGTTACAATGAAAACTGAAAGCATAAAAACCCATGAACTAAGAGGACTTGGCTGATTACCTCGGCAGATACTTGCTCTTTGAAAGAGCAAAGTATTTGAGTTGAACATAGGAAGGTGAGCAATTTTCCTACCTCCTCTAAAAATATTAAGTGTTATTACAAAGTGTCCCTACAGTTCCTGCTTTCTAGTGGATAGCTAGAGCCCTAAGCAAAGGGAAGACCCTGAGGCAGCCTGAATTTCACTTGAGGGTAAGCCAGACTCTTCTCAGAGGATTCAGAAGGGAGGGTATAGTCCCTGAGCGCTCTCCTCAGGCAGGCCTTGGTGTTCTTAGCAACTAGTCCAAGGATGAGCCTGTATCTCTGGTGTCTGAAGCCACGGGTGAAAAAGTTCCACAAGCCAAACCACCACGAGGACGAAAGAAACCTGAAGATCATGACCACGACAAAAGACGTCATCAGTCCCAGTCTCCTGTCCATCTTGAGCAAGTCCTGGCTCTGCATGGTCCATGTCCCCGTACTCTGGACCACCTGCTGAAGTGACCCATCATCCACACCAAAGAGTTTCTGGTAGGTTTCCAGAGCCTCCTCAAGGTCAGCAGAATCGTACACAGGGCTAACAGCCACCTCCAGGTGTGTGGTGGGCATCCGATCCTTCAGCATCAATTCCTTACTGCTGATGCTGTCGTCACAGACCTGAGAGAGGGCCTCTAAGGTATCTCTGTACCTGATGCCATCGAGGTCTTTCTGCAGAGTGTGTCTAAGCTCTGGGAAGTCGTGAAAAGAAGGACTAAAGCTGGATAGCAGGAATGTGGGCGGCTCCTTCACCTGCTCCTTCTGGAGATTCTCCTGGATATTCCTTCGGATGCTCTGCAGTAGCTGGGCTTCAGAGAGGGCACTCGTGCTGAGGTCCCTGTCCAGCTTGGTCCAGACAATGTAGAACCTCTTCCCCATCTTCTGCACAGCTTTGGCCAGCTTCACGTGATTCAAGCTGAACTGCTCAGACGCGACGATGATGAAAAGGTCGTAGGTGTGGAACCGCATCTCTTCCATGTATTCCTTGATGCTCTGGGCCGTGGCTCCTGTGCCGGGCAGGTCCCACAGCTCCACGTTGGGAAAGCTGGAGGAGAAGTAACAGGCCGGTACTTGAGTGGTCCTCACCACCCCGGTGGGAGCTGAATCCACCTCCTCGTGTCCAACACCTCTAATAGCATTGATGAAGGATGACATGCCATTGCCGGAGTCCCCGGTCACAGCGATTTTCACTCGGTATCTCGACATTCTCTGCATTACGTCTCTGGCTATATATATCACGTCCAGTAACTTCCCCTCTGCCACAGCCTTACTAATGCCCTCAGCTTCTCTGGAGAAATCGATCTGGCTGCTGTAGGAGGACTCGCCATCAGTGTTGGATTTTGCCTTTGTTATGAAAAGCGTGAAAGCCTGCAAAAGAGAAGGGCCAGAGAGCCAGACTCAGCATGACACGGGAATCCACAGGCGTCAGTCACACACCTGAGCCACGGCTTCCTGACCTGCCAGCAGAGACAGCCAGGGCACCTCACCTGAACGGAGCCCAGCACCCGCTCTGGGATGGGCTGCTCTGCAGCTGCTCAGCCCTTCACGGTGCACTGTGCACCGGACAGCAGGACTGAAAAGGCTTGGACCCGAGCTGCAGAACATCAGCGGGGCCCTTCAGTGGGGTCAGGGACGGGCAGGTCTGACCACCGCAATCACTGTCTACACCCAGCCCACTGTAGTTCTCCTTCACAGTCAAACAGGCAGGTATGGTGGCACCCCTCTTTAATCCCAGCTCTCGGGAGGCAGAAGCAGGCAGATCTCTTTGAGTTCAAGGCCAGTCTAGCCTACACATTGAATCCCAGGACTACAGAGGGAGACCCTGTCTCCAAAAAAAAACAAAAAACAAAAAAAAACAAAGATTAATTTTATATATCTGTATGTGCCTGCATGTGCAAATCTGTGAGTGTGCGTGTGGGCCTATGCATCTGAGTATATGTATGTGTGTGTGTACATGAATGTGCCTGTTTGTGCCCGTGTGTTTCTGTGTGTAGGTCAAGGCTCAATCTTGGGTGTTATTCCTCAGGAGCAACTCACCCTATTTGTTTTTCATTTATTTTAATTTTTTATGTATGTGGGTGTTTTCCCTGTGGGTACATTTGTATACAATGTGTGTGCCTGACACTTTTGGAGGTCAGAAAAAGGGTTGGCTCTCCTGGGATTGGACGGTTGTGAGCCACCACAGGGATGCCAGGAATTGAACCCTAGTCCTCTGAAAGGGCAGCCAGTGCTCTTTACGGCAGCTCTTATTTGTTAGGGCACAGTCTCTCTGCGGAACCTGGGCTTCATTGATGAGGTTAGATTGATTGGTCAGGGAGTCCCAGAGTTCGGACTGTCTCCACTACCCCAGTCCTGGGATTACAAGCCCATTTTGCCACACCCAGCTTTTTTGTTGTTGTTCGTTTTGATTTTGGTTTTCTAGTCGGGGTCTCACTACATAGCTCCGACTGTCCTGAAACTCACTCTATAAACCAGGCTGAGCCAGAACTTGGGAGTTGGATGCGGGAGGATAAGAAGATGAAAGGCAATCCTCAACTACACAGTAAGTCTGAAGCTAGCCTGGACTACATCAGACCCCAAAAACTAATCCTTTCTGTGTGAATCGCCACCAACATTTAAAACTTCGAAACTTGGCCGGTTGCGGTGGTTGAATGCCCTTCACCCCAGCAAAGGTAGGCAAATCTCTGAGTTCGAAGCCAGCCTGCTCTACAGAGCTTCAGGACAGCCAGGGCTACACAAAGAAACTCTGTCTCAAAAACAAAAAGACAAACAAGCAAATAAATACACCAAAACTTCAAAACTCAAGACCATCTCTTTGAGCCACACAGTGTATACCGGGTCCATGAAGAGCGCCCAGGCAGACCCACCTCTTGGGTTCCCCGGAAGCAACTGGACACTTGTCCTGTCCTTACACTGAAGTGCCCAGGTGTCTGCCCCGTAAGACCCACCTGTGGGACCATTTCCAGGGCACAACTTCTGAGTGTTGGTAAGTTTCCTGTAGCGGTCCCACCCAGTTCTCTCCTGGGGTGGCCTTTCCCCTCAGACCTCTGCAGGGATGCGTCCTCCTTTTGTTCCGCTCCTGAGACAGGTCCAGCTCCACTCCCCAAACACTGCCTGCTGCTACTTACACTTTCGCTGGGTCTGAACATGACCTCCACACGGAGGGGATCAGCCAAGAGCCCCCACCTGTGTCTGCAGACTCACCCCGCTCTTTGCAAGCCTCAGTTTCCTGAGGGTGTGTTGGGCAAACCATGCTACCCACCTTCCAGACCATCTGTGGTAACATCATGACTGAATCCATGGTATGCTCTCTCCACAGCTCTCTGCTGTCTGGCTGACAGCTCGGTAGTCTCAGCTCAGAGCTCTGGGCTGGTACTCCTCTGGCTCTTCCTTCTCCCTTCCACGTTAGGCAGTATGAAGGTCTGCGGGCCTGGACCTTGAGGGTCTCTTACAAGCCTTGTGATCTTCTTCAGAACTAGAAAAACGATAGTGCGACACCTGATTGCGGGTAGAGAAAGATATTGTTAGAAATAAATAAGGAGCTCTCTCTGCCATCTTTCTGAGCCACAGTGGTGTGCGTGAGTGTCCCGGCAGGTGCTCTCGAGAGCGTCAACGATGCTGAGAAGAGAGGCAAATGCCAGGTCTTCATCAGGCCATGCTGCAAAGTCATCATTCAGTTCCTAGCTATGATGATGAAGTGTGGTTACTTCGGTGTCTTTAAATCATCGATGATCCCAGAGCTTGGAAAATCACTGTGAACCTCACAGGCAGGTTGAACAAGTGTGGGGCGATCAGCCCTAGATTTGATGTGCAACTCAAAGACCTAGGAATATGGCAGAACAATCTGCTCTCGTCCATCAGTTCAGCTTCATTGTACTGACAACCTCACCTGTCATCACGGACCATGAAGAAGCAAGACAAAAATGCACAGGAGGGGGTTAGGGGTTGATCTAGGGCTGCTGTGTATTCCAGTCCTAAATAGTGGGCCCCACCATTTGCTTGCAGTCCAGACCGAGCACATTCTCACATACACCAAGTGATGGTGTGTAAACTTTGCTCCCCAGTTATCTCTGATTGGTTGATAAAGTTGCTGACAGCAGAATAGAGGTGGGCAGAGCTTTGGTCCACAAGCTGGGGCTCTCAGGTAGGAACCCTGAGGCAGAGGATGGAAGCAGGTGAAGAGAAGAGAGGAAGGAGAGAAGGAAGAAGATGGAGAGACAGGACATGGCCTGATGGAGCTGATCCAGACTGGACAGGAAGACATATTGACAAGTAACCTCAGGAATGCAGCTGGGAGATAGCCAGAGTAGCTTAGAAAATTAGTTTAAATCATACCTGCCCAGCTACTGTGCATAAGACTTGTTTAAACAAACCAATAGGTCTCTGTCTCAATTATTGGGGCTGGTCAGGTCATAGAAAATCCCTCTAGAGTATAATAAATATTCAGTAACACACACAGGAGGGAAAAATCTTAGGATTCTTTTTCTAGAGATATAAAACACATAACTAAAAAGACTCTGTGGACTGTGTGAGAGAGAGAAAGAGAGAGGGAGGGAGGTCTGGAATTACAAAAGCAGTTCCTGATTATTCTTCTGTTTGCTATAATGCCCACTGCAATCCTCCATATGGATCCAGATCTCTTTAAATACCCTGGGGGAAGGGGGGAAGGGAGATGGCTCAATGGGGAAAGCACTTGCCTCTCGAGGGGGCAGGAAGATGTGTGGGAATCCCCTGCACCCACTTAAAAGCCTGATTCAACACCTCATGCCTAAAACACCCCCTGTCAGGGATGCAGAGATAGGAAGATCCCAGGGGGCTCGCTGGCCAGACAGTCTAGCCACAGGGTTCACTGAAAGAGTTTAATGACTGAGGAAGACATCTTGACCTCAGCCTCTGTGTTACACGCACAAACACACATGCACTAGCAAGCAGAGTCACGTGTGCACACACCCACTCTCACATGTACACACCCACAAATGCACACACACACACACACACACACACGTGAAACACGGTCTCACAGCTGCATGAAAGGGTCTTATACACAGTTCATGTCGCTGACCTTTGGTCTGCTCTATGTTACTGTGTGCTGTCAAGTTGTGTATTATTGTATTCTCTTCCAAAAGATTGAAGATGAGTGCTGGTGCCCTGATGAAGAGCCAGCTTCTCCAGTGGAGATTTTTTTAAAAAGTACTTAACTGAGTTAGACAAAAAGTTCACTTAAGAACCAAGCCTTCCATGTCAGGAGTCCTAGACCCTGTGTGTTCCACATGAAGAACAGATACACTTACGTAATCCCTGACACTCTGTTTTTGCCTGTGGGAAGTTCTGATCCTGGGCTCTGGCCAGTGGCTGAGAGACTGAGTAAAATCCCACCCACTTTCTCCAAACCAGGCCCCATCAGAAGACCCACAAAGCCAGGGATGCCCAGGGAGCATTGCCTCCCTACAATGGTGAGTTGGAAGGACTTGGTGCAGCCAAAACACCAGGCACCCTGTGGTCCTGAAGACAGTCAGGGAGGGTGCCTGCTGCCCGAGGTCC
>NW_026587032.1:6172457-6259517 GCF_907164565.1 Psammomys obesus | reverse complement strand
TCCTGCCCTGAGCAGGTTTATAGGTCAAGCCCCACTTAGGAGCCCCTTACCTACCTGCTCAGAAGCCTTACAAAACTGCAATCCAGGCCCGGGATGGTCAGGAGGGAGAGAATCGAGGTGTGAGGGTCCGGGGGTCCTCCTGAAGAGAGCGAGGAGGGGAGAGGGGAGCAGCTGAAGGGCAGCCTGAGCTCCTGGGTTTCCCCTCAGGCTCTGCTCTACCCTGGCCCTTGATCCAACTCCTTAATGTCTAGGTATGAGCCCTGCCTGCCTCCCCCCAAGGGGTGGGGCCTGCTGCCAGAACAGCTTTCAGTTTCATTTCCTGGAAATGACTGGTTTTCTGGATTCAGCTGCACAGACTCCGTATTCTTCTTCTGAGAGGGGAGGAGCTCTTCCTGATGGCCTGGCTTGGAGGTCAGGTCAGAAGTCTGCCTGGGAATCGTGCCATCCAAACTGCAGCCAGAGCCATCTGACCCAGCTGCTTTTCTAAGCCCATTCTTGCTCAGATAAATGGTCCCATGAAGAGCCTCAGTTAACCTGGTCCTTGGAGAACTACGGACCCTTCAAATGCTGCTCCTTGAGGCTGCTGTCCCTGCTCACACCTTCCCTTGCTCTCTCCCTCCCATTAGGCACACCAACTCCCCTACAGGAAGAGCACAAGCCCAACAGTGCATGGTGTGGCAAAGCCTCTCTGCCGCCAGCTTGCTTGTTGAGTTTCCGTCCTTCTGTCCTTCGTGGAACAGGACACCCACAGCCCACATTCACAGCTCCCTTGGTGTTTGTGATGTAAGATGCAGCCTCAGCAACCCCTGGAGGGCCCAGGAATTACCTCTGTACTGGGGCTAAGACCTGCACTGTGCTAACCGCTTCATCTGAAAAATAAGAGCACAGTGGGGCTCAAGTGCCCAGAGTGGACACCGCTGACACCTGTCCATGTATGTCACAGCCTCATTCTTCTTAAACATAGTAACAACAAAGCACTTTAAAAGATTTACTTATTTTATGTGTGTAAATGTTTTGCTTGCGTGCACATCTGTGTACCTGTGTGTGCCTAGTGCCCACAGAGGTCAAAAGAGGGTGTTGGATCCCCCATTACTGGAGTTAGGGCACTTACGTTGTTTCTAAAAACCAAAACCCCAATCATTCGATTTTAACATTAAAGATTCAGGAGCCAGATGCTGGGTGAAAACTTGCCAACTCGGAGGGGCAGAGAGAGCACCCAGTTGACCTTCCTTCTAGGCTCAAGTCCCAGAAGGAAAGAGCCAAAGAGCCAGAGCTAAAGAGCTGCTTTTTCTCCAATCTGTCTTAAATACTCTTCAACTCAAAGTCCCTCCTTTCTATTAATCCCTGTCAGATGGTTTCTTGCTCTGCCTCTTGACCTAGGGTTAACTTTATTAAATCCTGTTTACAGAAAGCTCTTGGATTAAAGGTGTATGCTAGGGCTGAACCACACCAAACGAAAAACAAGTTTTTACAGTTCACAATCTCAGGGTTCACAGTAGGACCAAATATCCTGCAACACAGTTGTGAGCCACAATATGGGTTCTCTACAAGAGCAAGTGCTCTCAACCAGTGAGCCATCTCTCCAGCCCTTCAGAGCCTTGCTCTGCTATGGGAATCTGTGGGGAAACCTCCCTGGGGTCAGGAAAAGAAGGGGTCTTATGGCATGGGCTCTGTCATCACTGAGTGACAGAGGGAGATGTGACTGAGAGATTTTTCTTTTTAAGTGTCTCTGCCACCCTTGACTTCTCTCAGAAAATGACAGCAGGCAGCACACTGCGTGATTGCACAGCAGTGCTCCTGGCTGACGAACCCAGTCAACAGATGATAAACAGGCCGGGAGATGAAGTCAGAAAGGTGCCTGCTGTGCAAGCACAGGACCTGAGTTCAGTCCTCCAGAACCCACATCAAATGCAAGGCGTGGTGGTGTGTGCTAGTAATTCCAGTACGGGACAGAGACAGGCTGATGGCCAGCAGCCTAGCCTGTATGGTAAGCCCCAGTTACAGCGAGAGACGTTGCCTCAATGAACAAGGTGGACAACATCTGAGGAACTACAGCCAGGGTGTCCAGTAGTAGCCTCCACAGGCACTTGCATACATGTGATGATTTACAAAGAGGGTGTAACAGGTCCCTAGGTACCAGCTGCCTCTATCCCTGAGATCCAGAGAGTACTGTTGTGCGTGGGAACTTCCCCATGACCTTTCTCATGTGAGAGAACATGGGACTCCACCAGGATTGTGACTACCCACCTGTGACCTTTTCTGTCCTCTGCTTCCCTACTGTTACCAGAGCAAGAACAAAAGCAGACTCCTGTCCCTTCTGGGCCACAGAGAGATTTCAGCTTCATAAGAGTCTAAACTAGCTGGGCCTGGTGGCACTCACTAATCTCAGCACTCAGGAGGCAGAGGCATGTGAATCTCAGGTCCAGGCCAGCCTGGTCTACAGAGTGAGGTCTAGGATGACCAGAGAAACCAGGTCTCAGAGAAGAGAGAGAGAGAGAGAGAGAGAGAGAGAGAGAGAGAGAGAGAACAACTGTGCCTGCTTTCACATCTCTTGTATATAGTGATTTTTTTTTTTTTAGAAACAGCTAAAGGCCCTCCCTCCTCTGCAGAGGAAGCCAGCCCTCCCTCCCCCACAGGAAGCCCAAGGCTGCTGTAAATAGACACTCAGTCCCTGGCACCAAAAGTTTCCACGTCCTGTTCTAAATGTAGTCTGTACATATGCCAAGTAGTGTGGGTCCCCAAGTTCAGGGAGAATGTTTTGGATTCTTACATTTTAGGGACCCCAGCATTCCAGCTCAGGGGCTGTAGTCACTCAAGCATTTCTCCCAAGAATGAGCATAGCCAGTGCTCTCTGGGAAGGACCCTGGCTGGTGTGACAGGCTGTATTTATAGACTGGGCACCAGATAAAAGATCAAGGCAAAGGGACTCAGCAGAGAGACACAGTATGCGGTCACAGGATCTGCAGGGCACACACAGCCTGTCCCTGAGGAAGCCATTTGTCCAGAAGGTCTCATTCCACCTGGGACAATCTGGAGTTAGAGTTTCATCCTGGGACCGGGGCACATTGTTAACCACAGAGAAGCTGTGTTTGGGGACCCTCTCCCCAAGGAAGGAGGATGGGAGCTAGCCACTTCAAAATCCTTCACATCTCCCTTGCTGCCTCCACTCAGCAACGTGTGAAAAGGCTCGGGTGTAAATACCCGTGTTACACACACTGAAAAGTCTGGCTTGTCAGTCCTGCCGTGTGCTGTGCTGTCCTTCACAGAGCACCGCTGACACTTCTCAGGGATGTGGGTGCTGTAACCCGCTCCCCGGCGTCTGCATGAAGCTACATGCTCCAGGTGATCCTTCACACACGAAAACACACAACATGTGTATACACTCACACGTGAGCCTATGTGCAGGCACACACAGAGCCTTTCCTTCCTGGCGGTCCATAAGACGAAGTCACCTGTCATTTGCCTTGAAACCAAAGAAAGGATCCTGGTGTCTTTCTCAGAGATTTGGGCGAGGGGGGAAGGAATGTTAGCTCCAGACGTAGATTTGGTGTCTCATTGTCACGGTTCCCACGTGACCCCAACTCATACCTCCCTTGTCTCACTGTGACATAGAAACTTTCTGTGGCTCTGAGGGGATTGACTTCCTGGTCTCCTGCTGTCCTGGGGCAAAGGTGGCTCTTGTCCTCTCGGCGCTTCTCACCTCACAAAGCACAGAGTTAGGGCCCCAGTTCTACAGCCAGCTGCTCCCCAGTTCAAGATAAGGGTAAAGTTCATGGTGGGGTCCAAAGATAAGCTCACCTCCTCCTGTCCCACCCTCAGATTAGATAATGACCCCAGACATCGTGCTGCAAAACTGGTGAGCCTGTTTCTACCCCCTGACAGCACCTTGGAGGAGTCAGTCCTGTTCCCAATAATTTGGGGTGTGATTTAAGCAAAAAGAAACTTTCTGTTACTGTTTTTGAAAATGATAGCTCTCTTCGGGCCTGGTGGTGCATGCCTTTAATCCCAGCATTTGGGAGGCAGAGTCAAGAGGATCTCTGAGTTCAAGGCCAGCCTGGTCTACAAAGTGAGTTCCAGGACAGCCAGGGCTACACACAGAGAAACCCAGTCTTGGAAGAAAAAAAATAATCTCCATTTATCTAAGTGGTGGTGATCAGTTGGCTCGAAGAAGCTAGAAGTGACATGGGCTAGGTTAGAGGACACAGATTCAGCTTCCTTCTGAGTTGTCCCTTCCCTTAAAGCCCAGGGATTCTCTGCTACCCTGCATGATCTTGAGTGCCAGTGTGGCTTGCTGAAAGGAAATTCACATTTTCAGAGGTTTGTCCAGATGATGAAATTGTAAGAGAAGTGAAAATGGGGCAGAGAAGCAGACAGACTGGATCTCACCAGGCCCAGACTGCCTTATTGCACATGCAGTGAGGAGCCCCAACCTTTCTGAGCACATTTAGAGGGACTGGGGGACAGGTGCTTACACAGAGGGAGCCACCAGGTAGTGGGTTAGTATTTGTGTGTGTGTGTGTGTGTGTGTGTGTGTGTGTGTGTGTGTGTGTGTGATTTGACTGCAAGCAGGGTACGTTGTTTTTGAGACTCACACATTGTTTCTGCAGTTGGAGTATGCTGTCATTTCTGTCAGCCTGCCTTCTGGTGCTCGGATAGAAGGGTGTGTGGGAAACCCCGAGGCTGAGAATCTGAGTCACCGGATCAAACATTGTTATTTTTGTGTGTTGGCTGGCCTGCCTTCCTGATCAGGTGGGAAGGTACCCAGAAAACCCACAACTCTAAAGGGCTGCAAATCCGAATCACAGCTCTGAGGTAGGACAGTGTCCCAAGGGTATCCTGAGACACAGGAGCCCAGAAACATCACAGCTCTGGAGGAGGCCTCCTCAACAGACATTGCAGCTCCCAGGGAGAGTTATCCCAACCCAGATGAGCTGAGGAGCCTGATCTCTACTCTTTCTTCTTCTGACCAGTGAGTCACAGCAGACAGAAAAAAAAAACCCTTAAAAAAGAGATCCAGAAGAAACTGCCTCTGCTTCCACTAGAAGACAACAGAGAACTGAGGCAGACAAGGCCTTTATATAAGGTTTCTTAGGGGGCGGAGCTTTCTAGAGCAGGTATTTCCAGAGTGTGAATTGGTGAGATTTCAAATCCTAAACTTGGGGTACCCGGGGATTGGTGGGCTTTCCTCTTCAGGGATTGGTCGGTTTTCCTGCTCAGGGATTGGTGGGATTTTCTCCAGTCTTTTCACCTCAAATTTGCATAATTGGGAGGAGTCGGGCTGAGAGGTTGGAGATGACAGTTACAGAGCTCTGGTGGAGGATCTGGGCTGCTGGAGCTTCCTCAGGCAGAGGTCTGGCGGCTTTTCTGCCTTGAGGTTATACAGTCTACAGAGTGTCCAAATTTTACAAAAAGTCCCGAGTGAAGTCAGTAGACTGAAGGAGGAAAGGTTGTCACCATCATGGACAGCTGCCATGGTGGTGGCAACAGGCGTTCCAGGTAGGAAAGGTGTCAGTTCGCTTAGCAATAGGCTGAGGCAGGAAGGGTCACCGTGGAGAACTCCTGCTGAGGCCCTGCCTCCATTTTGTCTCCCTCCTCCACACCCCAGGTCAGGAAGGAGGGGCTGACTGCCCTAAGGCAGGAAGGGGAGCTGGCAGGGAGCGACGGGCACCTATGTATTTCCTTGGCCTATAGACACAGCTCTTGGAGGGTGCAGTGGGCCTTTTGGATTACCGGCTACCGCAAGGTGGTGGGTCACCACAGCCTGTGGGGCACCCAGATAGCTTGGGGTGGGTTGGGACAGCCCAGGTTTGGAACTGCCTCAGCCTGGGGCGTCCGATGTGGTTGGGCTTGGGGTGGCAGGTTGCCTCAGCTCCAGCCTTACAGAGCAGAACTGTCAAGCTGGGGCTAAGGCATTTTTTTATGGTTAGGGGCTATTGCCCAGCACAGCCTGACTCAATTCTTCATGACCTGAGGCTATTACCCAACACATATAATATACCGACCCAAAGACATTACTGAGCTTTAAAGGTTCAAAAAGGACCCCAATATTTCAGCAAGGTTACCCCAATAAGGTAACTGCTTAGGAGGGTTTTCTACACAAGTTGATCCTGAAGCCAGTTGGTCATAGTCTGACCTGAGAGCTCTGGACCATTCTGTGCCTGCCTCTCGTCTCCTCCCTCCTGTTTTGAATGGCTGACCTTGAAGCCCTGCCAAAGGCAGTCTTGTCCTCAGCCTCCTGGTCAGGCCCTCCAGGACTGCCAGGGTTCAGGTAACTAATTGATGATCAACTCTCATTATCTGAGGTGAGAGGTTCTTCCAGAAGTTGGGGGAGTGACAAGGCCACAAACCCCAAAGAGAAGCTGAGCCACTGGCTGGACCTTGAAGAGTTGTTTTTTGTTTGGTTTTGTTTTGAGCTCACTTTCAAACCCTTTCCCAAGCTCCAAGAGGTAGATTAGTCTAAAGAGGAAAACCCAGTTTCAGAAAATTTTTGCCAAGGGTGCGCCATAGTCCAGGCTGCCCATTTTCACACTCTGCTGTACTCTGTCCGGGTCCTATCCTAGATGGCAGCTTTGTGCTGGGGGACAGTGACCCTGCAGAGCTCTGCCTGGGAGGATTGCACCTGAAAAAGCAGGAGGTATGCTGTTTTTCCAGGGAGCATGTCTTCTTGGTTGGCACTTATGGGTGACAACCTCAGATCTGTCTCCCCTGACTCCAGGCCTCTCACACACACACCTGGCCTGAGAAGCTTCCTTGATCAAGGAGGATTGGCTGCGATAGGTCGGAATGATGGAGTGAGGTCACATCCTGAGAATCCTGCAGAATCCTGAATGCAGAGGTCACTACATTAGAAAAAGAAAAGGAACCAGGACTGGAGAGATGGCTCAGCAGTTAAGGGCACTAACTCCCCTTCCAGAGGACCTGGGTTCAATTCCCAGTACCCACATGGCAGCTCACAACTGTCTGTAACTCCAGTTCTAGGTCACCTGATTCCCTCACAGAGAATGCACATAAAAAGAGAGAGAGAAAGAAGAAAAGGGATCAGCTGGATCCCAGGCATAGAGCTCTGTTCAAGGGTGGGGGAGTCTTCCTGCTAGGGTCTGAGTACGATCTCTCTTCCTTAGTCACATTGTGTTTGTGTCAGTTTGTCTCCTGACTACTAGTTGTTGCTGAGTGAATCTTTTGTCATTATTTGTGTGTGTGAGAGAGAGAGTACGTGCACCATGTACACACAGATACCCAAGGAAGCCAAAGGAGTCAGCTCCCCCAGCTGGAATTACAAGCATCTGTGAGCTACTGTGTGGGTGCCGGAAGCCCCGCTCTAAGGGCAGTAAGTGCTCTTAACCTCGCTGGGTGGGGCTGGAGGAAATGGCAGCGGTTCTTCATGCTCTTCACTATTTGTAAAATCTGCATATAACGTGTGTGTGATCTGTCCATATGTGGTCATGTACGTGAGTGCAGGTGTACACGCATTCCACGGAGTGTGAGTGGATGTCAGTGCTCACCTTCCGCCTTGTTCAGAAGCAGAATCTTTTTTTTTTTTTTCCTCTGTGCTCCCCCACCCAGCTGGCCTTTGGCTTTCCATGGTCTCTCCCATCTCTGCCTCTCATCTCTCAGTAGGAACTTTAGGGTTACAGACCTGTTCAGTATTGTGGATCGTACGTGGGTTCTGGAGTTTCAGACTCAGCTCTGCCCACTTGTACAGAAAGTGCGTCTCTCCAGCCCTCATGATATTCTTTTGGTCCAATTTCTTGGCCTCTTCTAGGCACAGCTGTGTCTCTAAATTCTCATTTGTCTTTCCTGAGCATCTTGAAGATTTACAGCTGGGGGGGCAGGCTCTTTATGTTAAACAAGAAAAATTAAAATTTACACCCAGAAAGTTCTTAGAAACCAACAGACCATGTTCCTTTTGCTAATAAACAGTTTGTCACCTTCCAAAATATATTTTTCTCAGACACATATGATATATACTCCTTTTAAGTAGGTATTAGCCATGTACTATAGGATAAACATACTAAAATCTACAGTCCTAAAGAAGCTGGACAACAAGGAGGACCCTATCAAAGAGGCTTAATCCTCATTCGGAAGGGCAAACAGGATAGATGTCGGAAGTAGAAGACAAGGAACAGGACAGGAGCCTTCCACAGGGGGCCACTGAAAGACTCTACCCATCCGGGTATTGAAGCAGATACTAAGACTTGTAGCCAAACTTTGGGCAGAGTGCAAGAAGCCTTATGGAAGAAGAGGGAGAGAGAAAGACCTGGAGGGGACAGGAACCCCACAAGGAGAACAACAGAGCCAAAAAACCTGGGCCCAAGGAGGCCTGCAGAGACTGATACTCCAACCAAGGACCATGCATGGAGAAGAACTAGACCCCTGCTCAAGAGGAAGCCCAAAATGGGTTTCCCAAGTAAGAAGAACAGGGGCTGTCTCTGACAGGAACTCAATGGCCAGCATGTTTATCACCTCCACCTGGGGGGTGCAGCCAGGTCACAGAAGAAGATGATGCAGCCAGCCCTGATGAGGCCTGATAGGCTAGAAGGGGAGGAGGACCTCCCCTATCAAGGGAGAGGGGGCTACAGCCGAGATACAAAGCGAATAAATTGTAATTAATTAATTTGTTTTTTTTTTAAGCTTACACACACAAAATATGGTTTTCTCATTTGTAGATCAGTTACTCATGGTGCTATCCATTCCATTCACTTCTTGCTTTACACATGCAAAAAAGTCATTTGGAGACACTTTTTAAACCTTCTAAAATAATTTGATCATAGACAGAGAGATGGCTCAGCTGTAAATACAACTCTTGAAGAGGGCGGAGGTTCTGGTCCCAGCACCCACATCGTGAAGTTTGCAACCACCTATAACTCCAGCTCCAAAGAATCCAATGGTTCTCGCCTTCACAGGCATATGTGTTCATATGTATTCACATATTCCCCTAACACACCGGTATACACATAATTAAAAATGAAGTTATTTGAGTAAGAAAATAGGCAATTCAATTTGCTAATAAAACTATTCAAGGTAAAACAATGACTTGACTCCATTAAAAGCCAATGATGCAACCTTCTTAACATGAAAAACAACAAACCAACCCACAAACAGGGCTTCCGGATGTGTTCAGCTATCTGATGCCTGTGTTTGCCTCCACAAGCCTGTTCTGCCAGTGTGTAGTGAAGCTTGAGTCACTGTGACTCAAGCTCTTTGCCCTTGCTACACAAATAGAGCCATGTTTTCTGGATTAAGAGGCAATTCACCACTTTCCCCAGAGAGAAGGGCTTCTCATGTAACATTGACCGCGGGCCGCTACTATGTGCGTATTTCACAGGAAAAAAAAAATGTAACTCCCAAACTAGCCTGCAATTATGACAGTTAATTCTTCACCTCCCCCCGACCCACAGTAAACAGTCCACCCTCTGTGGCTCAGAAGGGTGAGCTCAGGGATGACGGACAGATACCTAGCTACCAACAGGTGCAGTCTCTTGGAACACATTCCCTGCACTGCTAAGCGTTTCTCTACGGCCTTATACTTACTCTCAATCCAGTATCTTAAGCTTCAGAGGTCAACAGGAGCTTTGTAGCCCTATGTATAGTAATCACATTTCACCTTCGACCTTTGTCCCTCCCATGTCCTCTTATTGCTTTGGGTGGTCCTTATCTTTCCATAGGGATTTTGCAGCTGTTCATTATTGATTCCGAGTGACTATAAATTACTGATGTACGTTTTATTGCAGGTCTAGGTTCTCAGGAGTCCCAAGTTTGGGACCTCCTCCACAACTCAGGGTCCCCAAATCACAAAAACAGTTTTCTTTTTCCTGGAAATGTTTGTGCTGCCCGGCAAGAAACTAAAGCTTACCTGTTGGTTTTGTTCTTGATGTGGGTCTCAGCAACAGGGACACTCCCTCGTGATGGAAGGACACAAGCCTTCCATCTGCTCCAGGCCTCTCTTAGTCTCATTCCAGGGACCTTATTTATTCCCCTCCCTCTGCCTTCTGGGCTGACCCAGGAGTGTGTGATTTCCGGGGAGGACATACCTGTGTTTGCGGAGCCCTGTGCTGCCGGGGCCGCTTCAAGAGGCTCAGTGTTTTCTACTGTTAAAGTGAAAATTTTAAATTTTGGATCTAGTTGGTGCCAGAGATTTTTTTGTTTTTGTTTTGTTTTTCTTTCTAGATATGGCCAGCGAGAAAACCTTTTGAGGGCCAGAGAGAAGGCTCAGGGTAAAAGCTGCTAAGCCTGGCGGCCTGAGTTCAATTCCTGGGTCCTACATGTTCTCTGACATGTGCAGGGTGGCACGCCTGTGCTCCCCACACGGAGAGCAAATAAATGAATAAAATGTAATCAAAAATAGAAAAACTAGAAAAGAAAACCCTTTGGACCTGCAGACAGAGGGTGCCACGTTGTGCTGGGATCACTGAAGACGACACTGCTAGGCCTGGAGTCAGGCCGCCATCTTTCCACAGAGCCTGGGTCTGAAAGTGCTTGCTGTATTAAGTCCTAAATCACTGCCCAGAGACCACCACTCACACGTGCAATTGGCAAGAGTGTTTTACTTTGCGAAAACCTGCATGCAGGGGTCAAACCATTTTACAAAATGGTGACCCTAGACAGAGGCGTGCAGGCCTTTCTATAGGAAACTAGGGGGATTCTAGCAAGAGTTAGGTAATCTAAAACTTCAATGGTGGGCCAGGGAAGTTTCAAGCGTCGGTTCCTGATTGGCTTGTTTCCTGGTGGTTGGTGGGCAGAATTCCTGTGCCATGAATGTTTGGCTACAGGATGAGATAAGGCTGCCCCGCACAGATGCCCCATCCTGAGACAAGATTCTTGTGTTTATCTCCAGGCTGGTGTTTGGGTAAGGATATTTTATGCTCTTGTTCCTGGAATTGGTAACCAATGGCCTAATCCTAGGACTGATGACTTCTTTTAAAATCAGGCCTGGTCCTGAGATGGAGACAAAATGGAGTTTATGTCATCCTCTCAGCTGTTTTGCTATAAAGCTAAAGGGATAGTTCTATTGTTCAGGATGCTTACAAGGCCTCACATGGAGAACCATGCTGTGCTCACTGTAGACTGCCCCGTTCACGCCTCTGTATGTTTTTCATAGCTAATCACAAAGCAAATACTGACTCCCACCCCTGATGAACCCTAGCCTGGAAGACCTCACCCCTGAATACTCCATGTCTGAGAACCCCCACCCTGGTGGCCTCATCCTTGAGGACCCCACCTGTAAGGACTCTCAGCCCTGATGAATTCCAGTACTCCACCCCTGAGAACCTCCAGCCCTGAGAATCCTCCCCCTAGTGACCCCGTCCCTGGTGGCCTTACCCCTGAGAACTTACCTCCATTTATGGTGACCCCAACTCTGGTAACCCATACTACCAAGGACTCCATCTTGAGTGCCCCCCCCACTGTGTCCCAGCAACAGAAAGCTAACACACAGGCAAAGAATCACAATCTAGGTCCATTTCCTTTTTCTCAGACTTTATTGATTCATAACTGACATTAAAAAATACAGTTTGGTCATGTAGTAGTAGCACATGCCTTTAATCCCAGCACTCGGGAGGTAGAGGCAGGCAAATCTCTGTGAGTTCAGGGCCAGCCTTGTCTACAGAGTGAGTTCCAAGACAGCTAGGACTACACAGAGAAACCCTGTCTCAAAAAAAAAAAATAGTGTATAATCTATACAGGCAAGTTAAACACTTCAATGACAATAAACAGTTCTCGTTGATTTCTTCCTTTTCATACAGTTTACTTAGCATGTTTCAGAGTTAACCGCTGGAGCTCAGTTTTACCATGGCATCGTTGGTTTTACCTCATGCTTCAGTTTCCCGAACTTGTCAGTCTCAAGCTACGTTCCACTTCCTCTGGCACAGCTCCAGCTTTGACGGTTCCTGGGGTCTATACACTGCAGAGCTCTAAGTCCCGAGCATGGTCTAGGCATGTCCACTGGGGAGAACAGACACTGCTGAAGGGCATTTTAGTACACAGTTAGAACTCGGCTTTCTTTCTTGGTATTTTTTGTAACTGTGTTACATATGTGAATGGCTAAGTGTATGTAAGAACCTGTGGAGGTCAGAGGGCACCAGAGCTGTAGGCAGTTGTGGGCCATCCAATCAAAGCACTCAGAACAAACTTGGATCCTCTGCAAAAGCAGCAACTGCTCCTAACTGCTGAGCCATCTCTCCAGCCACCCTTCATGCCTCGTCTATTCTGCTGAAATTCACGTTACTCTGTGATATTAACGTTATTGGCTTCATTATGTGACGGTATACCACACCCCTAGTCAAGCAATGATGCTCTGACTGCTATTGTCAAGCTTAAGATTTCTTAGTTTTAGTCATACCCTTGGGATATATTCAACTAGAAGTTTACTTTCTTTTGAATGTATTTTTTTTCAATCTTTCATTTAAAATAATCTTTGCTCATGCCATTTTTATTTCATTTCTTATTCTACTCCTAGAAATGTCATCTTTTAAGTTTTAATTACGCAGCTATTTAGATGACCATATCTCTTTTTGGTCTTTATTTTTCACAACAAGGTTTCTCTGTGTAGCTCTGGCTGACCTGGAGCTCAGATTGCCTCCTGGAATTACAGGCGTGTGCCACCACCACCTGTCTGGATGGCCACATCTATTCATTAAAGTCTAGCATTCATTCTGCACCTCTAGGCAATACTATACCTCTACTTAAAAATAACACAACTGTATTCTTTAGGAGATATATGAAAATATGCTCTTGTCTTGAATTTGCATGGATCAGCAGTGATGTACTGTTCAAACTGTGTCTACATCTAGTGATTGCATCCAGCAAGGATAATATAGGGCAACAGGCACTAATCCTCATCTTCTGTCTAGTTGACAGGCAATAGTCTGGCTGCCCCACCTTCTATCGAGAAACATTTTCTTGAGGATTTCTTTTCATGCTTACTAATGTGTATGTGTGTCTGTATGAGGGCATACGCTTGTGAGTGCAGGTGCGCTTGGTGACCAGTAGTGGGTGTCAGATCCCCTGGCTCTGGGGTTGTGAGCTGCCTGACATGGATGCTGGGAACCAAACCAGCATTTTGCAATGTTTAGTGTCTAAGAGTAATTGTGGGCGTAATTTCCTCAGAGGCCACATCACTGCCCGTGTCACAGGCTACATCGTGATTTTTTGTGCTGACACCAACGCTGCAGCCACAGAAATTGTTGATCTACGTTCTCCTTCGTAAATTCAACTTCACACAATTAAGAGTTAAGAGTGGCATGGCTTCTAATTTACATTTCTGCCACTGGATGGGAGAGTGAATATCTTCCCCCATGGCTAAGAAACTTCTGTGTTTTGGGCAGATTTCCGCTTTGATCACTAATGTCTTTCCTCTTATTTCCTAGCCTCACGGATTCATGCACAAGTTCTCTTTTAACATGGGAGGACTCTGGTGTGCAAACCTCAGACTACACATCCCTGTCTGGTGTCCCTGCACCTCTGAAGTAGTGCTGCAGCAAACACTTTCACTCGGGCAATGGTCCCCTTTTGTTTTTGTCGAATTCTATTACATGAACTGCACACAGGACAACTTTAAAAGGAACAAATGCATCAGTCAGCCTGGGAGTGCTTCAGCAGAGCAGCTCAAAGCCAAGTGAAGCCTTGGATATATGTATTTTTTAAAAAAAATCATTTCTTCCAGGTGTGGTAGTGCACACCTGTAATCCCAGCACTCACGAGGCAGAGGTAGGATGATTTCTGTGTGAGTTCAAGGACAGCTGGATCTACAGAAGGAGTTCCAGGACAGCCATGGCTATATAGTGAGACCCTGTCTAAACAAAACTAACAAACAAACTTCGAAAGCTTTTGTATCCAAGTTAATAGTGACATCATCACGAGATTCATGCTGGGTGTGACATAACATAATGCCGGTGCCTCTATTTGTACAAGCATCACAAAGCCTAAGAGATATCACAGCCTGGTCAGGGTGCTTCGGGAACAACGTAAGTCACCCCACAGTGCCCTGAAAACGCTAGCATCACCTAAGTCGCAGGCCCAGCTGCCTCAGTCTCCCCATCTTTATTCAGAGTCCACACCCCCCTCCAAAAAGATTTTTTTCTTAAGCAGAATTTTAGCATCATCAGCCACTGTGTCAAGAAAGTAATTTTGCATGTAGTAACTCTTCCTAAAGAAAAGGCCAGTGGCTACTAATCCACCGGTGACAGAAAAAATCTTCTCCATGTATTTCACCAGCTTTTCTCCCACAGACTCATCTGTCTCAGCTAACAACAAATAGGGTGACTTCATGATGGACTCGAGCTCCCCCACAGGCAGGGACCATTCCCTGGCCATGTTTTCCAGCGACGTGTCATCCAGCCCAAAACAAGCCCTGTAGTGGAGCAGGGTCTTCTCCAGCTCCTCGATGTCATCCTTGAAGAAGGACATCATGGGGATGGTGGCCAAGGCGCCATGCTTCAGGGCCTCCAGCCAGATCTTCTGTCTCAGGACATCTTTCCTGCGGTCAATAGCAGCCTCGGTAACGTTAGGGAGGCACTGGATGAAGATGTGACGCTTGTGTGCTGGCAGCTCTTTCAGAAGGGTGGCCTCCAGCTGAGGAAAATCAAACTGTGCCACCTCAACGCTGGAGACTAAGAAGACATGGGAGGAGTCTACGCTGGCCTCCTGGAGCTTCTCCTCACAGTTTTTCCGGATATCCTTCAGGATTTTTTCCTCATTGTAGGCCTTGGGTGTGCATCTTTTCTGATTATACAAATCACTGTCAATTTTTGTTCGAACAAAATAGAACCTCTTTTGCATTTTTCTAATAGCTTTGGCCAGCTGGGCATCATTCTCTCTAAAGCGAGTAGCTGAGATGATAAGAAAAAAGTCATATTCCTGGAACTTCATTTTCTTCAGATAGTCTTCAGGTTTGAACTTACTTGTCCCGACCCCAGGGAGATCCCAGATGGCCACATTAGGGAACTTGGGGTGGGTGTATTTCTCTCTCTCCATGGTTATCTCCACTGCTCCATTCCTAGCCGAACCGATCTCTTCGTGCCCTATTCCCCGCAGGGCATTGATGAAAGTGGACTTTCCTGCCCCAGTCTCCCCTGTCACTGCAATGCTCAGGGGGGCATTCTCAATGTCTGTCAAAGCAGCATTGATTGCAGAAACTGTCTGTTGTATATCCCCTTGCTGTATAAGCAACTGAATTGAATTGATAGTCTCCTCAGAAATGACTTTGCTTTGCATCTTGAAAGTCTTGAAGAATTCATTAAAGCTGGAGGCCATATTGTAGGCCTTTTCATCAGCTTTAGAAGAAGACTTCCCCATGGCTGTGGGCAGCAGAGGACACTAGAGGGAAGGCAGAAAGGAGGTCAAAGGTTAGCATAGTGCCAAAGGGCTCAATACTGCAGCTAAAGCAAAAACCGCTCTCCAAACTCACACTAGGACTGGCAACATTTCCCCGCTCAGTGCACTGATGTTTCTAAGACTTGGCCTCTTTGCTCCCTCAAGAGATTGTTCATTAATTTCAAGATCTGATTTCTCAAGCCAAACTTCCTAGGCTAAGTAATTTTTCACCTTGTTTTATTTTCATTATTTTGAAAAGAAAAAAAGTTTGGACATGGCACCATCTAATAAGCCAAAGGGGAAGCGCCAGCACACTGCAGCCCATTTGTGGTGTGACAGTCCCTGACTTTGAGACATCCCAAAGAGCTAGGGTATTACACAGAGGCACATAATTTGCCTAGCTTGTACCAGGCCCTAGGTTCAATCCCCACTACCACATGCACACAACAACTATGGCTTGCCATGAAGTTATAAGACAGTAAGATAGTGTGGGGTTCCTGAAAGAGCAAACAAAGAGAACAATGTAAAATAGAGCCCAGCGGGAGAGATGACTCAGCAGTTAATGGGGACCTGACACCCTCTTTTGGACTGTGAGAGCATCTGCACTCACAGGCACATACTGTCGTGAAGACAAACACACATATACATAAATAAAAACAAAATAAATGTTAGAAATAAGCCCCACTACTTCTCTCCGAAAAGCTGTAGTAGCAGGAGACTGACAAGAGAATCACAGATTGGGAGAAAATATTTGCAAAAGTCACATCCAGGCAGCTGGAGAGGTGGCTCCAAGGTTAGGAGCGCTGTCTGCTCTTCCAAAGGACCCGGCGTCAGTTCCCAGCAGCTACATGGCAGCTCACAACTGTCTGTAATGCCAATTCCAAAGCATCTGACACCTTCACACTAACACACATAAAATAAAATTAAGTAAATTATTTTTAAAAGTCACATCCAATAAAAGACTTCAACCCAAAAAATGTATGAGTAACTCTTGAAACAACAATAGCACTGGGCCAACAGTGGCATACACCTTTAATCCCAGCACTTGGGAGGCAGAGGCAGGTGGATCCCTGAGTTCAAGGCCAGCCTGGTCTACAGAGTGAGTTCCAGGAGAGCCAGGGCTACATAGAGAAACCCTGTCTCAAAAAATCACAAAAATAAAATAAAATAATAAAATAAAATAATATAATAAAATAAAATAATTAAATAAATAAAATAAATATAAAATAAAAATAAAATAAATATAATAAAAAATTAAAAATAAATAAATAAATGAATAAATTAAATATAAAATGAAAATAAATAAATAAATAAATAAATAAATAAATAAATAAATAAATAAATAAATAAAATATAGAGAAACCCTGTCTCAAAAGACATAGAGAAACCCTGTCTCAAAAAATCACAGATATAAAATAAAATAAATAAATAAAATATAAAATAAAAGTAAAATAAAATAAATATAATAAAAAATAAAATAAAATAAAAAATTAAAAATAAATAAATAAAATATAAAATTAAAATAAATAAATATAATATAATATAATATAATAATAAAATAAAATAAAATGGAATGCTCACTTTGGAAGACAACATGGCAGTAGTTTCTTTAGCACTAAATTAAACTGAGTCAACATACATTTACGTGTTTGCTCCAACAAAAACCTGCCCATGGATGTTTATAAAGGGTTACTCATAGTTACAAACCTTGAAAATAGCCACTGTGCCCTCTGGTAGGTGAATGAACTATTAAGATGCGGAGCCCCCAGGAAGACCATGTACTGGTCAGCAGCACGAGAGCTGAACTGCTAGGCTGTGAAAAGACTAAGTAAAAGAAGCCACCTACAAAGGTGGCTTTGAGTCTGACAGCACATCATACCTACTGAGTGACTTTCCAGATACAGACAGCAATAGGAAAAAAATCAAGCCAGTGGTTGCCATGCGTTGTGGGGACCCCGAGTGACAAGGCAACACGCAGGACTGGGGGCAATGAAAATACTCAGTGTGACACCATAACTGAGTGTGTGCTGAGATGCATTTTGGATGTATATGACCTACAGGCAATGCTCACATAAAGTCTCTGGACTGTCTGGCCACAGTGTGTCAGTGGCAGTTCACCATTCTGGTAGGGAAGGCCAGTGATGGGCAAGGCCACACATGAGGCCGCTACCTATCTTTTGTTTCCTTTGTGGAACTAAAACTTTTATTGCAAAGTAAAATCTTGCTGAGCATAGCGGCGTACACCTTTAACCCCAGTACTTGCAAGGCAGAGGCAGGAGGATCTCAGAGCTTGAGGCCAGCCTGGTCTACAAAGTGAGTTCCAAGACAGTCAGGGCTAAGCAGAGAAACCCTGTCTTGGGGGGAGGTGGGGAGACATGAGAGTTGGTTCTCTCCCTCCAACACTAGGGCCTGGAGATTGGATTCAGGTCATCAGGCTTAGTGTCCATCGCCTTGACCTACTGAGTCATCTGGTCCCTCAGTGGAATTTTCTAAGAGCTTGTCCATTTGAGCTGAGACCCAACTCCTCACCATGTTCCATCTTGTGTATAAAGAGTCCAAACCCATCCAGGGAAGTCACCTCTGGGACCGACCCCCGCAGAATGTGTCACAGGCAGAAGAGGTAGTGTGAATGATACAAGGAGGGGTTGAAGAGGACATTGTCAGCCACGTCAAGAAGATCCCTCTGTCACTTTGGAACTGACATGACCTCTCAGGTCACAGGACACAAGGAGAAGTCACACATCCATGACTGAACATAGTGGATGAGATGCAAACCCTCTGTACTGGACCTCACAGAGAAAGGGTAAATTTGCTAGACCAGGAAACCAGGCTGCCACCAGTCAGGGTAGATGTCGGGGCAGAAGGCAGGCTGAAGAAAACTCTGGCTACAGTGAAGGAGCAGGCATTTCCACTGGGGCCTCCCTGGCAGCCTGTTACAGGAAGACTAGAAGGGGCAAGGGTAGTTTAAGAATGAATTCATCTGAGCAGGTATACAAGATCTGGTTTGGTGTGTGTATGACCAGAGATGGCAAGAATTCTCCTTGACAGAACTAGAGACATCTGGTTCATCACTGGGTAGGTGGGGGATCTGTCGGCCACCGTGAGTATCTGTTACTGTCCAGAATAACTACCCACACGCATACTCCTGCATGAACACACACACACACACACACCTTAGACCAAGAATTCTTAGGTACCCGGCATGTGCAGACACAGCATCTGACTCGGCAGCAACTCTGAGAATAGATGTTAAGTCTTAGAATGAGCAAGTCTGGGTACAAAAAGGGTAGACACCCAGAACCTTGTCTTCTAACCCTTGGGAGTGCATCTATCCACTGAGAACAGACCAGGACAAAATGAAAAGGGATGTTGGGAATGTGTGCCATGAGCCTCAACACACAGTTTCACTTCATCCCGACAACCCTGTAAACACAGTGTAATAATGACTTGCACCTCCAAATTAAGCACTCTTTTTGTAGGGTGCTAAGGATTGAACCCATGGCCTTGTGCATGCTAGGCAAGTACCCTACCACTGAGCTGCACCCCCAGCCCTCTCCATCATAAAATTAAGGGTCAAAGAAACTGAAGAGTTGAAACTCATGCAGGAGGGATCCTGCTGTTCCTAAGATCAGAGCTGGGGTTCAAAGTTGAAGTTTGTCCCTCTGATGGTAGGGTTCTTTGCAGAAGACCAAGGCCCAGCCCACAGTCTGGTGGAGGAACCAGAGTTCAGGAGGGCACATGAACTCTTGAGTTTGTGGCTGGAAAAAGGAAAGGTGGTTAGATATTAGGTAGGGGATTTCTGGTGTCAGGTGATCTCCAATACACTCCAGAACCATCAATACCCCTGTCTTTCCCTCAGCCTGGACTGCTCTCTGAAAACATCTGGCTGAGAGCCAGGTGGTGAGGGCACAGGCCTTTAATCCCAGCGCTCAGGAGGTGACCTCTGCGAGTTCCAGGCCAGCCTGGTCTACAGAGTGAGCTCCAGGACAGCTAAGGTGCACTGAGAAACTCTGTCTCAAAAAACAAACAACAAAGTTCTCCAGACGGCTTTCTAGCTGTCCCCCGCCACCTATCCTGCCCTTCAGCCTAAGCCCATGGCGCCCCAACTGCATCAAGCATGCAGGTGGTTATCTCACTCACCAGGTTGAGAAAAAGAGATCTGACCTCCTAATCCTTCCACTGGAAGAGCCGAGAACAGGCCCAGTGAAGAGCTTCCCACCGCACCAGCCACAGCAAGTGCACACAAACCTGCACTTGGAAATCCAAGTGTGCAGTGCTTGTTTACCACTGCAGCAAAGGCTGAGCTGTGTCTGAGGAGCTTTGAGGTTTATACCTAGCTGCTGCGCTGCCCCCTCAGAAGTTTAGCCAGCAAAGGGAGGGGAGCATCCCAACAGTGCATGGTAGAAACTTCCCGGAACACGAAAATGAAAGTAATCTTCTTCTCATAACAGCAATTTCTAGGCACAGAAACCGAAAGCCACTAGAGCCTGGCCATCGGGCAGGGTCAGCATGGTAACGAAAGGAGGGTGCAGTGACTGAGGAGGGATGTTTTCATCTAGACCCCAGGTTTGTATTCATGCCGTCACAGAGCTCAGAACCCAGAGCCTACAAATCCACTCATGGCCTCACTCCCCCTTTGCACAACTAGCCTCTGTGGGGGTAATTAAAAACAAAAAACAAACAAGCAAAAAACAAAAAGTGTTTATGTTACACTCTCTGTCCTGGATGTAGACTTTCTGAATCTCTGGGATTCCTCATTAACTCACTATGGGCTCCCAGCAAATCTGGAGGTCCCACATAGAAAGAAAAAATAAATAAATAAACGTTTACTCAGGCTCAGCAATTTGCTAGAGTGGCTCTCAGTACTGAGGAAAGTGCTAGATTTGAAACTTTAGTTTTATTGCAAAGAGAACACATAGGGTAAGTCTAGGAGGGAGTACAGAAAAAAAAAAAAAAAAAAAAAAACCAACAGACAGACACCTGCTGTATTATTTTCCAGAGACCATAGAAGAATGTTTGTGTTTTGCTAGTTCTAGATGCTTCTCAGATTCCTTGGCCCTCTTCAAAGCCAGCAAAGCTGCATTTCTCTAGCTACACCTCCCTCTGACTTTCCCTTCTGTCGCCTTTCTTACAGTTTTAAAACTCCATGATCACGAGAAAAACAGGAAACTCTAAGGTGCACACATCATACACTTTAATTTCACCAGTAGGTTTGGATTACGTTTGTAACCTAGCATACTCCTAGCACATTCAGTGTTCTGGGGATGAGGATATGGGTGTCTTTGCGGGATGGGGCATGTTGCATTATCTGACTACAGCAAACACAGAAGGAAATTGCTCACACAGACATATGTGGCAAACTTGAAGACAAAACAGTCAAACTCTTCAAAAATAGCTCTGAAATTATGAAAACCCCTTTTGCCATGGAAGCTGCAGACATCGCACAAGGCCAGGTGGTGTTCCTGAGTGCTCTCAAGAACGGCCAGCCTGCCCTGGAGCCTGAGAGCCCCAGCACCACAGAAAGGCTCTTCCTGGCTCTAGCTTTTGGCAGGAAGCACCACACCCTCAGCTCTGGCAGGTCTTTCTTTGCATCTTATCTAAGAAGTGGCAGCAGTTTCCTGACTTTGTAATTTGTAGATGTCTTCTGCTTCCCTTTTGCCTCGTTTATTCCATCACCATTAAGGCAATCCTGGGTGGAATTCCTAACACAGTCCCCTCTTCCTGACCAGACCCCCTGCTGACCCAGAGAATGCATCACCTAAGAATCAGCTTTGGGAAATGATCCTTGAGGAAGGACTAGGAGGGACTCCCAGGCTCTGAGCTCTGTAGCCCAGCACCCCTATCCTAAACAGTTCAGCACCCAGCTGCCTGACACCCTGCAGGCCCACAGCCTTGCACTTTTCACTTTATCATCCTGTGCAATCGAGACCTTTTAAAAAGAATTTTTGATTTTTTTCATTTTATTGATATATCAACTATACATTTTTCTGTTACATGTGTTAGCATATTCTAATTATACACATGGTTTCATGACATTGTCTGCATGTGTGTAATGCTCTTATGTCTTCATTTGCCAAGCTTTCAATATGGCATTTCCACACTTACTGACAGCGTGTGTGCTGGCCAGTGCACCCTGCCTGGCCTTCCCAGTGTGAAAGCGTGACCACTTTCAGTTCTTTTAGTTTCCTCGGGTGAGAAAGTGCACTTTGTCACAGTCTCTATTTCCTAAGCACAGGCTCTTCTGCTTCCATCCACTTTGCTTCCTACGTGAAAAGCTGTCGTCTCCTCTGCAGGTGTTAACAACCAAGTTAACTGTGTTTAGCCAGCCCTCCGTGTCTTCCCAGGAGTGATAGGGCTGGCCCCAGAGCAGTCCTAAAGACACTGGTTCTCACTTACCTTTGGGCTACTGGTATTTCCATTTTCACAAAGGGATATTCAGATCATTTGTCTATTTTAAGCACTGGGTTTTCTGCTTTGTTTTGTTTTGAAGACAGGGTCTCCCTGTGTAGCCCTGGTTAACCTAGAACTCAATAGACAGACCAGGCTGGCCTCAAACTCACAGAGTCCACTTGTCTCTGCCTCTCGATTGCCGGCATTAAAGGCATTTGACACCTCAATGCACTAAAATAGGATTCCTTTCAGTTCTCCGTGGATGTGGGGCCTCTTCTCACTGGAGATCCTGCTCGTGCAGCGGCCTTCTGCTGTTTGGATACTCCCAGTCTGACAGTGTGTGTGGACTCTTCTTTACCGGTGTTACTCCCCGTTTCTGGCTGCACCTCGGTCTCTGATCCATTCCGAGCTGCTTTTTGCACAGGCAGAGAGACAGATATTTTATTCTTGTGCGTGTGCATACCCAGTTTCCCTAGCACCACACCTCACCTGTCATTTGTTTCTGGCACCTCTGTCAGGAATATGTGTTAGGCTAGAGAGACAGCACAGCAGTTAAGAGTACTGGGCTCCTCCTTCCAGAAGACCTAGGTCCAATTCCCAGCACCCACACGGCAGCTCACAACCACCTGTAACTTCAGTTCCGGGGGACCTGAAGGCGTCTTCTGACCTCATACATGTGGCACTGCACACATATGGTGCACAGACACACACACAGGCAAAACGTCCATACACATAAAATAATAAAGTTAAATTAAAAAAAAAAAAAACTGTGGTAGTGTGAGTAGGAATGGCCCCATAGGCTCATATATTACAATACTTGGCCCACAGCTAGTTGAATTGGTTTTGGATTAGAAAGTGTGGCAAGTTCCAGGACAGCCAGGGCTACACAGAGAAACACTGTTTCAAACATACAAACAAACAAAAAAGAGCCTGGAATTGAGGATTTGGGTTAAAGTGTTCCTACTATAATAAGTAACATACAGAGTCAAGAAATGCACATCAAAATGCCAATGCCATTCTTCACAGATGGTTGGGGAGGGGAAGGAATGGAGGGAAGGAAGGAGAAAGGGAGGGAGTGATCTGTGAGGCTAACTGATAACTGCTTTCAGCCATGAGGAGAGTGCCACCTACTGCGTGGTTTTAGAATGCAATAAGGTTCGTTCACGTCCGCTTAGTCTTGGAAAAATGAAACCAAAACATCCTCTGACTCCTGAACATGGACAAAGGGATATGTACCCCAACACACACACACAAAACCTTGAAGTTATACACTGCAATTCAATAATTCCATGAGAAAACATAAAAATCACTTGTTTTTACTTGTTAAAATAAATGTGAACTATATACACTGAGGAGCCAGAAAGGCTGTCACAGAGCGTGGATGATGGTCCGGTTGCGAAGCTGCTGAATATACTCCTTGGCGTGGTCAACTGCTGTCTTGGGGGCTTCAGGTGGGGGTGGGGACCCTTCCACCAGCTTCACAAAGTAGTGGCAATAGACCTTCTCCATGATGCCAAAGCGACCTCGACCATGGTAACGGATGCGCTTGAGGCACTGGCCTCGACCTGAGGTGGACCGCGCTATAGAGGAAAGAGAGAGAGTCACAACAGCGCCTGCTCTCTGCAGCACTGCATCTGCACCCGCTGAGTAGGCCCTGACCACCCTCGCTAGATCCTGGGAGTGCAGGAGCTCGCTGCTTGGCTGGGACAGGCATCCTCAGTCTCCTGGGCACTACCTAGGAACCATGCCCTGCTCTAGGGGTGAAGCACGGACCCTGCCACACAGCTCCATTGAAGACAAAGACAGCAAGCACAATAAAAACTTCAATTAATGGCGACTTTCATGAAGTAAGCCAAGCTGACTAACATGACATAGACTCACGGGATGGTGGAGATGCCAGGACACCTCCCTGAAACTAGGCATGGTGCCGGTGCCTGTAATCTAGGAAGCAGAGGCAGGGGGAATCAGCATCTCAAGATCAACCTTAACTACACAGCAAGTGTGAGGCCAGTCTCAGCGACATGAGACTGATTCTCAGACATAAAAACAAGAGTTTTCCTGAGGAAGTCTTCCCTGAGGAACAGAAACTTGACCTGAGAGCAGAATCACCCTCCATGATGTTCCTGTCAGAGGGCAATAAGCACGTTCTGATGCAAGCACACGCAGCTTGTTTAGGAAGACCATGGGCACAATGACACTAAGCATGTTTAAGTGGCACACAAACAAGTGGAGACGAAAGATGAGCACGGGGAGACAGATTACATATGGTCCTGCAGTCGAAGGAAAATTCCATCCCCAACACAGAGGTAGGAAAGGCAGGAATGGGACTGGAAACACTTGTAAGCCTGACAACATGAATTTGCCATTGGAATCCACATAAATGTGCAAAGAGATGTAACCACAGAACCATCATCTGACCCAGAGGCACTCTGGCCTGTCCATGTGCACTATCCTGGGTGTTCTGAACAGTGCCCCAGGAACATGGGTGTGCAGGTCTATGGAATGCTGATTCAGGGTCCTTTGTGTGTGCTCGGGAGGGTGCGGCCACACCAGGTGGTCAGTCTGCTTTTCGTTTTTGAGGCTCTCTGCCTTGATTTCCACAGCGGCTGCACTGGCTTACATCCCCACCAGGATTAAGGCTCCCACTACCCAACCTAGCTGAGGATGGTGAACTTTTTTTTTCCATGTTTTTTATATTTTCCTCTTAAGAACTGTGTAATTCATTTGCCCACTCACTGACTGGATAATTCAGTGGTTTTGGTCTGTCTGTTCCTCTCTTCTGGATCAGCAGATCTCTCAGCCTGATAACTAGAAGACTCCACTTCAGTCACTCTTACAACAGAGGCACTAGTGTGGTACATCATAAAATGACCCTTAAAGTTTACATGTGATCCCTTACTGAGCTTCTTCCACTTGACAATTCATCTACCTTTTTTACCCTACAACCCATAGTCTATGTAGCCCTGGCTGTCCTGGAACTTGCTATGTAGACCAGGCTGGCCTTGAACTCCTGGAGAGCCACCAGCCTCTACCTCCTAGGTGCTAGTACTAAAGGGTGGCAGCATGAACCATGGTGAGAGAATTCACAACCCAGTCCACACTCAGAACACACAGTGAGACGCCAGCAAATCTATCACTCATGATGGATCAATCCTGAAGTGCTAAGGGCTAAAGAACACCTTTGCCAGAACAGGTGACTGGCCTGAGTGAGACACCGAAGACCACTTTCACCAACCTGGCATCAGGTGAAAGGCAGCACTGTGCTGGAGATGGGAAAGGTCTTACCTATGTACAAGTTGGATCTGAATTCCACATTGTGGTTTCTCACTGCCATGTCTTGTGCTTCTAAGAGAACCTTAAACAAGGAGAAAGGCTTGCTCACACACCTGATTTTGAACTAACGTGGAACTATATATCTCCCCTTTTGTTATCTAAAGTATACCTGATCAAACCTACAATTCATAGTGAACATTTGTCTACCTTATTTATTTATTTATTTATTTATTCATTCATTTATTTATTTATTTATTTATTTATTGGTGAGACAAAGTCTCACTTTGTAGCTCTGTCAGTCTTGGAACTCACAGACTGACTTGCCTGTCTCCCAGGAGTGCTGGGATTAAAGGCGTGTGTAACCAGGCCCAGCCAAAGTGAACTTCAAATGCTAGTTGTACTAAAGAAAAGGGTTCAGTGAGCATCCCTTCCTCAGAACTAACATAGGCCCACCATCCATCCTGCTGAGACTTGGAGGCTCTGTAGGGGAAGGGCAAGCCCACACCCTAAGGCTGTGCCATTAGCAAGGAATACTGAATCTGAGTCAGGGACTCCAGCATTTTAAAAACGGAACAGCCATGTGCCAGGCACATTAGTATTATACCCATGAGGTGTTGGCAACCCTATGTACAAACACAAACCCATGACCGCAAGAGAATTATCTGAGACAACATGCTTCCAAGTCTCCTGGATGCCATGCTTCGGCTTTTTCCACTTAATTACTTACATAAAATCATAAGCTCTCATTGTGGAAGTTGGCTACCCACCCCTCAAAAAGGACTCTCGTGGGGCTGGTGAGATAGCTCAGAGGTTAACAGCACTGGCTGCTCTTCCAGAGGTCCTGAGTTCAATGCCTAGCAACCACATGGTGGCTCACAACCATCTATAATGAGATCTGATGCCCTCTTCTGGTGTGCATGAAGACAGCGTTCATATATATAAAATAAATAAATACATATTAAAGAAGAGACAGTGATGTTGTTTAAAAAAACAAAAAACATACCAAGTCTGGGCTGGAAGTGTAGCTTAGTGGTAGAGCCCTTCCCTAGTGTACTCTAGGCCTTGAGTTTACCCTTCATCACCACCCCCAAAATAAGGTCCAAGTCATGTTTTAAAATCATTCCATGAAAAAACAAACAAACAAAAAGCCTGGTGCATGTAAAGGCACCTGAGGAAAAACGTGTAAAAAGCACCATTTCTCAGGAATGAGGGACTTAAAGGACCTAATAAAACCAAGAGCACTGAATATACATCTCATTTTTAAAAATGCATTTACACCACAAATTTCAGGACTCCAGGATTTAGGCTTAAAGATGGCTGCATATCCATCCTTCCCAACTACCAAGTCTTACCTCTTTAATTACTTGAGCTCCCTTTTTATCACTGAACTCCAATTGAGCCAAAGCCTGATCGATGGACATACCGCGTATCTAAAAGGGAAAAGATGAATGAACAAACTCCTCAAAAGCAATGCTCCCTTTCAATGACAGTAAGAGCCTTACAAATTCAGTAGAATCTAGAAACTGTGTGTTAAACCCAAGCAAAATACGAAAAGAGAGGTTTGAAAGGGATCCTATTTTCTAGTCAAAATCAAATGCTGTGAGCATAAAAGCAACAGTTCATGTACAGCAGCTTCAGAACCGCTAAGGCAGACAGGCCTGAGAGACAGGCTGACGCCGACCGCACTCCCCCCTCTCCTCACAGGGGACAGGGTTCTGCAGCTGCTGCCCCGCTCTCCTCCTCACCAGGGAGAATACACAGAGCCACAGTGTCCTGAGCATAAGCCTCTGCACAGGTAAGCAAGCAGGCGCACGAGTTCTTCCTCTCTTCTCTGCCACGACAGATACTTAAGAACCTACTGTAGGGGGCGGGAGAGATGGCTCAGCAGTTAAGGGCACTGAATGTTCTTCCAGAGGACCGGGGTTCAAGTCCCAGCACCCACATGGCAGCTCACAACTGCCTGTAACTCCAAGATCTGATACTCACAGACATACACACAGGCAAAACACCAATGCACATAAAATAAAAATAAATTAAATTAAAAAAAAAAAAAAAGAACCTACTGTAAGCTGGGCGCCATGACACAAGCCTTTTTTTGATCCCAGTACTCAGCAGGCAGAGGCAGTCGGATCACTGTGAGTTTGGGGCCAGCCTGGTCTACAAAGAGAGTCCAGGACAGCCAAAGCTACACAGAGAGAACCTGTCTGAAAAAAGCAATTACTGTGCCCCAACATTAAATCTACGGCAGGTGAGCAAGCGCGCGCGGCGAGTCCCCGCTGGCAGCACTTCAGGCAGACATCTCCACTGTGGGCGCGTCTTCAGGAGGAACCCACAGCTTCGTTTCCTCGGTTACCGAGTAGGAGTAGTCACGTCAGCTTACCAATTTTGCCAGATACCACATCTTGTCCTTGCTGTATTTTATTTGTCTCCGACAATGGTAAATTTCCTTGCAAGTAGAAAAAAAGAAAAAACATGTTATAGCAGGCTTATCAAAGCGACAGTGACATAGCTATTAGTTCCCATACTCTATGCCCAATGACAAAATTGTTGTCACAGCAAATAAAAGACGACAAAGGCTCCAGAGATTCTTTGGAACAAATCTGTTTTTTTTTTTTTTTTTCAAAGTCTCATTATGTTAAAAGATTAGTAAGGAAGAAACAGAAACTGTAATTTTTAAATTTATCTACTTTATTTTATGTGATGAATGTTTAGCCTGGACGCATGATGTGTATCAAGTGCGTGACTGGTGCCCTTGGAGGTCACAGGAGGGCATCGGATGCCCTGGAACTGAAGTTGCGCGTGGGTCCTGGGAACTGAACTCAGCTCCTCTGCAAGACCAAGTCTTCTTACCAATGAGCTACCTCTTCAGCCTCCAAACTAAAAAAATTCACCAAGTAGATATTGAACAATTCTCAGTTCAGGGAAATGAGCCATCTTAAATCCTTTTATAAACTAAAACCGTCAAAGCAAGCCTGAAAGCCTATGAGCAGAGGGAGAAGGCTGGCATTTGAGGATCCAGGCCTAGCATGGTGCCTCCCGTGGTGGTGTGAGTGAAGCCGGCCCCCAGAAGCTAACAGGGAGTGGCCTTATAGGAAAGGATTAGGACACCACATGGCCTTGTTAAAGTGGGTGTGGTCTTTTTGGTGTGTCACTGGGGGAGGGCTTTGAGGTTTCAGAAGCTCAAGTCAGGACCAGTGTCTGTCTGTCTGTCTGTCTGTCTGTCTCTCTCTCTCTCTCTCTCTCGTCTGCTGGTCTACTACCTCTTCAGCACTTCCCACTATTACCCTACTACCACTTTTAAAATAGTTATTTAAAGTATTTTAACTAATTTTTTAAAATTAGATGGTTGGAGTTATGGCTCCGTTGTTGGGATGTCTGCCTGGCCCTGGGTTTGAGCCCCGCACTGCATACACGGGATGTGGTAATGCCGATGTGTAGTTCCTGAACTTTTTAGCAGATGTGTATGCATGCTGCTGCAAATTCGCTTCAAGCTAGAGGTTGCTTTACATCCCAGACTAGAATAATTTTCACAGTTTGAAGTATATAAAATAATGATTTTATTACTGAGCAGCTAAAAATAAGATGTCTTTGGCAAGCATCCAATGATTCAATACAAACCTGAGGTTCAAAGGTTTATATATAACAAAAAAACAAAACAACAACAACAACAACAAAACCCCAATTTGTAACTGGGCCTAATTTCAAATACACAACGCTTAAAGCAATTCTTGCCAACTCATTCTGCTTCCTTATCAATAATTTATCAGCTGGGTGTGGTGGCATAACCTTAATCCCAGCACTCAGGACACAGAGGCAGGCAGACCTGTGAGTTTTAGACTAGCCTGGTCTATATATCTACATAGTGAGAACAGGGATGTATAGATGCTGTATCATTTTAAAAGCTTAATAATAATAAAAGTGAAAGAAATGTCAGCAACAAGTCTCATGTAGTCAAAAATCGCCCTTCTCAAGGCCTTAGGGTCAGTTCAGAAGGCTGAGTAAAGGCAAACAAAAAGGCAACAGCACAGGCAATCTAAGACACACAGGCAAACCGGCACAGGTAGGTCAGTTAATTAGAACCTGTAAATTACTGCACAATTCCCCTTAACATGGAACAAAACACCCACTGGTAGACACAAAAAACACGAGTACTGGTCAGGCAGGGCATGGTGGTGCACACCTTCAATCCCAGCACTTGGGAGTCAGAAGACAGGCAGATTTCTTTGAGTTCAAAGCCACCCTGAGCTAAGTGTTGAATTCAATACCAACCTATACTGCGTTAAGACCTGACTCAAAAGAAAAAAACAAATAAGATATTATTTTCTACCCATATACTTACTGCTGGTCTCCGAGGTTCGCCAGGCAGTTGAGGTGGGTAAACAATGTTCTTCTTCTTCTCCCATTTTCGAGAAACGTCAAGAGAAGCACTTGTGTGGATACATGATTGGGGTGAAACTCTGAAAGGAAAAGCCGTAAGACAATAAATAAAAACTTGGAACTTTTCTGCAGTTCGCAGAAACCACGTCACCACCAGCCCGACAACCTCAGGCTCTCAACTAGAAGTTCATTAACAGAGAGAAGGCTTTACGTAGACACTATGGAGCTAGATTAGTGGAGGCTAAGACTGAATGCTAGTGACTCACGTAAGCCAAATGGTGAGCATCACCCACTCTGCCCTGACTGACTGCTGAATGCTAACCTTCTATAGTAAGTCAACTTAGTCCCAGAAAAGACTGAAAGATGCAATAGACTTACTCCTTATCTCACCTGTGCAGTTACCCAACTTTGTTAAATACAAAAAACAAATATTAAAAAATAAATAAATAAATAAATAAATAAGACAACTACAAGACACTATGAAACTAAAGCACAGGAAAGACAGCACAGAACTTCAGAGTAGCTCCAAGTAACTTCTGGGGGTGGGGTGGGGGTTGGACTTGAGACAGGGTCTTACAGCCCTGGCTGTCCTGGAATTCACTATATCTGTGTAGCCCAGGCTGGCCTCAAACTTACAGAGATCCACCTGCCTCTGCCTCCCAAGTGCTGGGATTAAAAATGTGGACCACCACATCTTAAATAAGAATCTCCTAGCAGAGGATGAAGACACACAGTCCCACAGATGCCAAAGACTTTATCACCTGTGCAAAGCGACAGACCTGAGAACAGGAGAGGTCTGGTGCAATCAGTGACTGTCACATATTGAAACCATCAGAGAGGTAAAAGTTGGGATGGAAAGGACTTCTGTTAATGATGATTAACAGACTGGGACTTGGCAATGGAAACCTTAAATTCACTATTCCATGGCCTCTACACTTCAACAAATGTCCATTTTTCCTCCTCCTGCTTCCCTAGTAGCAGCCACTCTTCTACATCACTAAAGAAGCCCTTCTTGGATAGCAGTGCCCTACCATGCATTTTAACTCTCCTGTCAGAGCCAGTCACCTGTGGGGACGGAAAGCCATGCAACGGGGAAGCCAGATCCTGAGCAAGAGTGAGGTCTAACCCTAACCATGAGCTGAAAATCTTGTCCTGAGACTGGCAGGAGGAAGGCTGCTTCCTCCCTAGTCTGGGACGGCATGACCTGGTACACATACCCAGGTCACCCGCCCCGCCGCCCTCTCTGCCAGCCTTGAGGTAGTCATGTAGCCTGGTGGCCACGTTACAGGTTAAACTTCCTCTCTCATTATAAGGACATGTCCAGCAAGCACGTGGAATTTCTCTTCATGCAAATGAAGCAATCCCCAGCCAATGATGTACACTCACCCTAAAAACCCCTACCTACTCCTCAAGGTTTATACAGCCCTTGTTGGGCCCCTCACTGAAAACTGTCTGTGGAGAAGGCTGTTTTTCCTGCACTCACGTCGACAGACAGCCTACCTAACCACCTGCCCTGGCTAAGCTTGACCCCCTCCAGTCCAGCCTGGTGTGCAACATGCCTGGATACCTGGTGGGGAAGAACAGAACCAGGGCGGCAGTCACCAAGTCTTACTGATGCTACCAAGTACTGTCTCTCGAATGCTTGGCCTCATCCCTTTCCCATTAACACCACCCTAGTTCAGGACTGCTGTCCTCCACAACTACAGCAGTAGCCTCTTGAACCATTGCTCTTCCATGCCCTCACCAAGTTCCAACCCCTCTCTCTGGGCCTGAGCACGACAAGGAACCCCTTCTGAAGCAAGGATGCTCATGTGTTCCTTCAGCTTAAAATTCTTTGTGGAGGTAAGAGAAATGAGTAACTATCTTATTATTTATATGTTTTAATGTTGTGAGTGTGGCTTTTTTGAGACAGGGTCTCTCCATGTAGCCCTGGCTGTCCTGGAGCGCTCTATAAAGTAGGCTGCCATCAAACTCACAGACATCCACCTGCCTGTGCATCCCAAGTGCTGGTATTAAAACTGTGTGCCACCAAGCCCAGTTTATTATTTATACATTATAAAGACTTACTTTCATCGTATGTGTGTGGCTATTTTATCTGTACGCCTACACCATGGACATGCATTACCCTTGGAGCCAGAAGACAGCATTAAATACCCTAGAGGTGTAGTTACATATAGTTGTTAGCCAACTTGTGGTTTGGGGAATTGGATTTCAGGTTCTCTGGAAGAACAACCAGTGATGTAGCCTCTGAGCCATCTCTCCATGATTATATCTTTTTATCTTTTATCTATAATTCTTTCTCTTTCTTGGTGTCACTGACAACTGAGAGTCTTGGTGAGGGAACCAGCAGATACCTACTTAAGAAGAGGACTGAAATGTCCTAAATCAAGCCTGGAAACAGTGACTCATCTGGAAGCAGTGAGCACCCTGGTCCCTAGATTCTGTTCTTAAAGTATTTCCTACTGAAAAGAACCGAACTTCTAGAGGAAATGGCCGGTCACAAGATCCTAAGCAGGAAGTATTCAAGACAGGCAAGAAACAGCCTTCCAGACCACAAACCAAGCAGGCTAGCACAAACCACAGAAGCATATGAAAAGGACTTGGAAGCCACATGTAGACAACCCCACAGCCAAAATGGGACACCCAGGCATTAGTAAAGGTAATAGCTTCAGTTTGACACCTATCAAATATATTTAAAACCATACAGAAGAAATAGAATACTGCTAGTGAAATGCTTAGCCTCACAGACCTCTCAGTAAATTTCAGATATAACTACATGTAGTATGAGAGTAAAATGAACTTCATTCTGTTGTTGTTGGATGACAAATTAATATGTCACACCACACCCTTCAGTATCCAACACAGCATAGCACTGATGGACAGTGTCATTGACAATGAGGCCCACTGAACAGGTGTCTATCCTGTCAATCCTCCAATATGCCTGTGATCTCTAGACCTTACAGTACCCAACTTCAAACTTTCTTCTCCAGCTTAAATCATGGTTGTTTACATTTCTACATACTTAAAACCAGTGGGTACACTCTCACTTCTTTGGGCCTTGGTTTTCATATGTGTAAGAGCAATGAGCCTATGTCCCGAAGGCCTCTAACATTGTTTTATATCATCACTCACAACAGGATGACAGAACCATGAATTGCTCAGTGCTGACTTCAATGCTTCTAAGAAGCCACTATATAAACTATTAAACAAGATTTCTTCACTGGGAGATACATGTCATCTGACATGCCCTCATGCACCAGTGCCTTACATTTCTCAGATCCTCAATGCAGATTTCGCAAATTAAGTATAATGCTTGGGAAATTAAGTATGCCATGAATTAATAGCGACAAAGTTTTATGAATACGTACACCTTTCTCAAGTCTGAAATAAGTCTTAAACTACCACAATGAAGTTAAATTATTGCTCCAAATGAAGCAATTAATCTACAAGTACTATATATGTAATCAAAACTTTCTAAGTGCCCTATGGCTTCATGCCAGTGCTAACTCAACTGCATTCCTTAACTTCTAATCAAGAATGCTTGTCTCCAGGCATGATGTTGCATGACCTGGGATCCCAGCCTATACAACTGGGAAGCAGAAGCCAGCCTGACCCATGTAGAGCGATTCAAACAAAAAAAACGAAGGCTTTTCTCGAGAGGCTCCAGAACACTCTGCAGAACATAAGGTTCAAAACCCCAGTTGCCTGAGGCGCACTCCTTGTCCACGTAAGTAATCAGAGAAGTAACTAGGAAGATTTGTGGTCGTGGAAGAGTCAAAGGCCAGAGGATAGGGAGAGGCTGTTCAGAAAACACTGAGAAGAGTCCTCGGGAGTGACAGTCTTCGCAAGGTCACACAGCAGTCTCGGGCAGTGCAGCCCTCCGCCTGAGGCCTAAAACGCAGCCTGGCACACAAGCGTCCTGGGAGGGATGCAGACCACACGCACCCGGCTAGAATCTCCGTGGCAGGAGACTTACCGCAGCGCCTGCGTTGCCCAGATCCTCAGGTGAGGTACCCACAGTGAACCTACAAAAACGAATACGAGACGTCAAGTTTGATTCTCACAGTCTCCCCTCCCCAAATCCTAAGAGAGCCTTAAGGTTTACCCAACTCTCGTAGAAGGGCGGCCGCCATGTTTGACCCTACGGAAGCCCCGGAGTTCAGACGCCCGCGGACTGCACGCATGCGCGGTCCGAAGCCCGCCTCCCCGACCCGGAAATTCTGATTGCGTTGTCATGGAAACCAGAATGCGTGGAGGGGGGGCTGTTTGTTTTTTGCGTAAAGTCTGGTCAGACCAGCCTTTCTTTGGACTGAATGACCTCATAAAGACAAAGAATCAGTGGGTTTCCGGGAACTCACCTGGATTCAGAAAAATTGTGGTCTCGCCTCATAAACAACCTGAAAAGAGCAGGGGAACCTGTTAATCCTTAAAGAATTGAGGCCAAAGATATAGAAAGAATACCGACCCAAATCATCATGGCCAAATTAATTAAAGCAAGCGATTGGTTAAAGCAAGCTTTTTTTATTCGTGTATACGAGCTGCCTTTCCCTAAACTTTGAGAAGCCAGCATTGGACACAAGGAAGGGGCAGAGGGTCTCTAAATGAGGGACTTGGCAGGCAAAATAGGTGGGACTACAGGAGCAGAACATTCGCATAATAAGCTGGTCATACTGATCTCCTGAAAGAACAGCATGATTGCAAAGTGGTTCTAACAAAGAAACGGAGACATGGTTGCTATTTCCCGTAACAGGCACTACAGAACCATTTGTACAGTTACAGGTGGGGCATATAGCCCAGTCCTTGAGAAACAGCGGTTTAATCAAACAGGAATAAACCTGGTTTATCTTTACTATACAATGGCTTTGAAGCCTATGATGGAGGCAGGCTGCTTCATCAAACTGCATCCCCAGTGGGTCTCAGGGTTCTTGTTAGAAATGACTAGCATCAACACAACACAAAAAAGACTGGGGTTAAAGAATCGTGAGCGCAAAATAAATAAATAAAGAATCATGAGTGCAAGGACACGCTGTCAGGCTCTGTCTCAGAAGCAAGGAAGCCTGGCATAGTGGCTCATGTGTGTAATTCCAGCATATGAAAGGCTGAAGCAGGAAGATCACAAGTTCGAAGCCACCCTGGGCTGCAAATTCCCGGCCATGCAGAACTACATAGTGAGATCCCATCTCAAAAAAGAAACAGAGAGGGGAAAGATCACTCTAATTCCACGAGTTTGTGAACATCACTGAGAAAACTCAAAAACTAAATTGCCCTGCACGGTGGCCCATGCAGAGACAGATCTGATCTGAGTTACTGGCAAAACTAGTGATCAATGTGGGGCCAGGTGACTGAATTTAACGCCCTTAGGCTATGCTGGCGTGCGTCGGGCTCTCTCATAAGCCACTTTCAGGGAGGGCAGTTGGCGGTACCGAAGTACAACAGAATCCGGGCAAGTTACTCAGGTTTGAGTTGTAAGGAGAGGCCCGTTCTTTTTCCTCCGGGTCACTAACCACACTCTCTTCACAGCATTGGCACTCCATCCGCAGGAGGAGGCACGGCAAATCTTAATCTTTGAATATCAAGAACCCGGAATCAGAACTCCCACCCAACTGCAGAAACTCTTCCTGCCCTTTCTGAATCTTGATTCGTTTTAGTTATTTTGACAGGCTCTCACACTATAGCCCAGGCTGCCTGGCCTGGAGCTCACGGCAGTCCTCCGGCTTCAGCTTCCCGAAGGCTGGGATTTACGCCAGAGCTGTCTTTAAAACACCTCCCTGGCAAAGTACGCCGCTACGTATCGTTTAAAAAAAACAATGGATTGGAATATTTAACTGCCCTGAAGATTAAACAGCAGTGGCTGGTTGGCGGGTTCCACGGGTCTAATCCCTTAATTAAGGGAAAGGCTTAACCTCGGGGCCTAGAATTCAGTCCCAGGCAGAGCGCGCAAGCGAGCGGCGCGGCTTGGGCCTCGGCGCGCTCCGTAACGCCCACCTCCAGGGGCGGGGTTCACCTTAGTCCCGCCCCCTGCCGCTACACGCCGCGGTCGCGAACCACCCTAGCGGAGCTGCTTGGCTGGGCTTCGGCGGCCGCGGAGATGAAACCAGAGCCGCGGACGCTGCCGCCATCCCCCAACTGGTACTGCGCGCGCTGCAGCGACGCAGCACCCGGAGGCGTCTTTGGCTTCGCTGCGCGGACCTCCGTCTTCCTCGTCCGCGTGGGCCCGGGCGCGGGCGCGAGCCCAGGGGCGCCTCCGTTTCGAGGTGAGCCCCCCACGGGCCGCCGCGGTCGTTCCCGCCGTTCTCTCCGGGGTCCGTAGGTCGCGGCTCGGGCCGCGGGCGCACGTGGGCTCCTACGCTCGTAGGGGCTGGCCCAGCCTAGACCCGGCGTTTACCGCCCTCCCGGCCTTTCTACCTGTGGGGTGGGGGCTCTTCTCGGTTCCCTGCTCCCGCTGGGCAATGAACGGGATCCTGGTTTCTGTAAGATGAATGTGTGAGACTGAATTTGCGCCAGATGCGGTGATGCTTGTCCGTGATCCCAACTACTCGGAGGGCTGGGGCTGGAGAATTGCCGCGCGTTCGAAGCCTTACCTACGACTACATAAGTGAGTTCCAGGCCAACCAGGGCTCCGTAACGAGGTCCTGACTCAAAAGAGACTGAAACAAACAAAAAACAAGATTTGATTATGCCTTGCATTACGAAATACCAACTTTATCCTATTCCTTATGACCTATGGCAAGATTAAGTAAATATGGCTTTCACGGTCACCGGTAGACTAGGACTGGTCCTCAGCCTGTGAACTTGGCTCAACAAAGGACACGAAAATTACTTTATAGATGAGAATACTGAAGTACGGAGAAAGGTATGGGCATCACTGGCACCTGGCATGGATCTGTGTATGTCTTTGTTCCACGTGTGTTAAGCGACTCCCATTCAGCTGCGTGCTGTTGTTCATCCAGCAGCGTGCTCTCTGATTGCGTAGTGGTACAGTTAACCAAGTCTGGATGTACTTGCAGTTGTAGGAGAGTTGGTGGGACACACTGAAAGAGTATCTGGCTTCACGTTTTCTCATCACCCTGGACAATACAACCTCTGTGCCACCAGCTCGGATGATGGGACTGTGAAAATCTGGGATGTAGAGACCAAGGCCGTAGTGACAGAGCACACACTCCATCAGGTAACAGTGGGTCCCGAGTCCTCAGAATGTTTTGATATGTCTCATCCGTGTGAAGGAAAGTTAATAATTTGTGTTCATAAGTTAGGTATGTTGGAAGGTCTCTCACACCTTCCCCCCCCCCCCTTTTTTTTAAGATGCTTGTTTTGCTTAGAAAGCAGAGGTTCGGGTAGGTGTGGTAACTCAATCAGTAGCATGCTTGCCAGCCTAGCATACTCAAAGTCTTGGGCTCAGTCTCCAGTACTGCATAAATGGGCACATCTTATAATCGTAGCACTTGGGAAATGGAGGCAGAAAGATTGGAAGTTTAAGGCCAGCCTGGGCTACAGGAGATCCTCTCTTCAAAAAAAGAGAGGGAGAGAAGGAAAGAGAGAAACCACAAGTTAAAGTATGGCTACAGTCACTAAGTCTCTTATTTGTCTGCACACCAGAAGAGGACATTCAGGTCCCATTATAGATAGTTAAGAGCCGCTGTGTGAGCCCTGGGAATCAAACCCAGGACCTCTGGAACAGCAGCCATGGTTGCTTTCATGATATAGCAACAGAGCTGAGGAACAGTGACGGAGAGCACGGCCCACACGGTCTGAAAGAATCAATAGGTTCATATAAAATAAACGCCCGGCAGATAAGATGGCTTTCCAGGTCCAGGCACTCGCCATGTACGCCTGATGACCTGAGTTTGCCTGTGTGCCTGGTGTCTGTGGTAGTAAGACAAGAGGAAAACTGAGGTTACTGATGGTTACCATGTAGGTGTTAGGAACCAAAGCTCTGCAAGAGCAAGTGCTCTTGACCACTGAGCCATCTCTCCAGCCCTGAGTAGTGTAATCTCTAGGACCCACATAAAAGTACTGCACGCTCCCAACACAACAAATAAAAAACATAGGGGCTGGAGAGCTGCTTCATCGGTGTAGAGTGCTAACTGCTGTCCCAAAGGACCCAAAGTTGGGTTCCCATCATCCTTGTGGGTTGTCCCGTAACCAGCTCCAGCTCCAGAGAATTCAATGCCCTCTTTTAGCCTCCATACACACACACACACACACACGTAAGTAAAAAGTAAGCATATATAAAGAGTGTGTGTGTGTTCGTGTCCATGTCCCCAGGCATGGTGGTACATGGCTGCAGTTCTAGTCCTCAGGAGGCAGAGGAGGATCGCCTTGAGTTCCAGGCCAGCCTGGACTACCACGTGAAACTGTGTCTCAAAACCACGTGAAAAGTTGTAACTTTAGATTTACTATATTGCTCTGCAGGTAGTTACAACATACTTCTTAAGTGCCTGTAATGTGCCTAGCATTCGGCTGGTTTATTATACAACATTGACAAATGAGACTAATCCGGCTTTGCTTTGTTTGAAGCACACAATATCAGCACTGCATTGGTCTCCGACAGTTAAGGACCTAATAGTCTCTGGGGATGAAAAAGGAGTTATTTTCTGTTACTGGCTTAACAGAAGTGACAGCCAGCATCTTTTCCCGGAGCCCAGGACCATTTTCTGTCTTACTTGTTCACCTCATCACGAAGATTTAGTAGCCATTGGGTGAGTACCAAATACTGTGCCACCTGCTGGTGGTTGGCCTTAGCTTACGGTCCTGCTTTTCCTTCCTCTTGCCTTGTATGCCTCAGTCCTCAGAGGAAGACAGCAGCTGTGCGTGCCATGTGCTGCTGTGATCTCTACAGGCAGTCTTCTCTCCATTCTTCCTCTTTCCATGAGGCTGTGATTTCTTCCCTCTTTCTGTCTAGTTTGTCCAGCCACCCTCCAAATGTTAGAAATGGCTTCTTTCTCTCTGGGCTAACTTAGCCTATCCTCGGATGTGGCCTTAACTCCAGAGTTTCATATGACTCTGCTCCCAGTACCTGAACTGTGACACATGTATCCTAACGTGTACCTCACAAACAGGACGAAGAAGGCGAGCTTCATGATACCATTTATGGAGCCTTTGGATGTATGAAATAAATTGGTGCCTTACTTGGAAACATTTACAAAGAAAGACTAGGGATGTTAGATTATAAATCAGAAACATTGGCTACCTCTAGGAGAGCAAAGTAGAAAATTTAGCAAAGTAGGTGTAAGCTGTTCTGGTGGTTAATATTTTTTTTTTTTTTTAAGCAAAGTAGTAGGTACTTTAAGACTTAAAGTTTAAGGTTTTCTTGGTTGGTTGGGGTTGTTTCTTTTGTCTTTTTAATGGTGTAAGCTTTTGCCTGCATATGTATTTGTATACTGTGTGTTTGCAGTACCTTAGGAGACCAGAAGGGGGCATCAGATCCTCTGGGACTGGAGTGACAGATGGCTGTGAGCCGCCTTCTGGATGTTGAGACTTTAAAGCCTCTGGGAGGGCAGCCAACACTTTTAACTGTTGAGCTATCTCTCTAGCCCCCAGTAGATACTTTTTAAAAAGCTAATTAGGTGTCCCCGGTTTCTGTTGAATTCATAGATTGACACTTAGGACAAATACAGTTCTCGGGTACAGGGTAAACCGCTCTTACTCAGTTTGTACCTGGAAAGTAGCATCATTTGTGGAGGAGGTAGCTCCTCTGGCAGAGTACTTGTCTAGCATGCAAAGTCCCAGGTTCAGTCCCCAATGCTAGGTAAAGCAAATAATGTTGATTCATATCTGTGGTTTCAGTATTTGAGGAGATGAATGCAGAAAGATCAGAGGTTCTTGGTCATCCTTGGTACAAAGTGGGTTTGTAGCCAGTCTGCAATGCATGAATCTGTCCCAAAAAAAGAAAAAAACGTTTATTAGCTAGCTGTCTTTGTTCCTAAAATTGTTCCCCTTCCAGGGCAGCAGCAATACAGACAAGCTGCAAATCCAGCAGGTTCTGGGAGGAGGGGGTAGAGAAGAAGAGGAAAATCATGTCTTTTGTGTTAGGATCAGCCCTGGAGTTCTGCAAACAGCAGTAAAAGGAGGTGGGGCGCGGTGAGAAGGGAGTCCTCGGAGAAAGAGTAGCGAGTCTAAGGTCTCAGGGCAAGCGTGCATAGGATTTTCGCTGGTATCTGAAGAGACAGAAAGGGAGAAAAGGGGAAGTTATGCTGCTTGGGTTGGAGTCAGAAAGGTGAGAGGTTTCGTAATGAGAATCTGCAGAGCCCTGAAGTATTTCTAACTTATTTTTCAGCTACAAGGATGGTGTAGTAGTTGTCATTGACATCAGTAAAAAGGGAGAAGTTATTCATAGGCTTCGGGGCCATGACGATGAGATCCACTCCATAGCCTGGTGTCCTCTCTCCGGGGAAGACTGTTTATCCATAAACCAAGAGGAAAACACAGGTAAGATGGTCAAAGAAGAGCTCTGTTCCTTTTAGACCTAAAGAATAAAGTATAGAATGGCAACTTCTGAATTATACTTAGAATGTGAGCCTCACGGATTAGACCAGGAAAGGGAGTGCAGAGTTTGAGAGTAACTTTTTAATCACAAGTGCATGATCAATGTAAATTAAAAATAAATCTTCATCTCTTTTCTTAGAAGAACCTGACATTCCCAATGGGAAGCTTATAGCAGAAACCCCTGTCACAAAAGGCTGCTACTTAGCCACGGGAAGCAAGGACCAGACTATTCGAATCTGGAGCTGTTCCCGAGGTCGGGGTAAGTTGCTGTCCCTTGTAGCCTGGTTAGATATCTTGGTTCTGGACATCTGGCCTTTGTATCTGTTTTCTGGTGTCTTCTAAAAGGCAAGGACTCCTGCTTTGCTGAAGGAGCCCTGCATGCCTTGCAAAGTAGGACTATCCTAGAAACTGTGAAGATTAAGCTGGCCTCAGACTCACAGACATCCACCTGAGAAAAAGATTGTCACTGTATGAGCAGGAATGTTGGGCTTTCCGTGACTCTCAAGAATGGAAACTCTAGAGTTTTCGCTCCTACAGACAAATGCAAAGCATGCACACTGAGCACATGAACAAACTTGCTATGCTCGCATTGTCTCCAAATTGTTGTTATTGCTGTGGGGTCAAGGGCATGTGAGGGTCAGAGGCAGCCTGGCATTGATTCTCTCCTCCCACCTTCATGTGCACTCTGGGGATCAGACCTCAGGGCATCGTGGCAAGCACTTGGCCCACTGAGCCATCTTGCCAGGACCATCACTTTGTTCAGATTAGGCTAAACGCCCTCTTACCCCCGGGGACGCCTGTATGAGAATCCCTGAACATGATGGCTGTCCGCCGTGGTCTTGGATTCCCCTTGTACAGCAGACCTGGGGGAGAGTCCTGAAAAAGTACAGTTTTCTGGACTCCACTTGAAATCTCCTTAATGAAATCTCTGAACTTGGACCCTGCTGTGTATTTTGTTTTGAGATTGCTTTCACTACGTAGCCCTGGCCCCCCTGGAACTTGCTTTGTAGAGCAGGCTGGATCTCTGAACTCGTAGATCGCCTGCCTCTGCTTCCCCAAGTGCTGGTATTAAAGGCAGGCGCCACCAAGCCCAGCTGGCATGTGTGTTTTTATAGCTGTGCTGGTGGTTCTAATGAACACTACAGATGCCTGGGTCAGTACTGGTGAAGGTTTCCCTTTGAGGTTTGAAAGACCCTTTCACAGGGGCCTCATATCAGATATCCTGCATATCAGATATTTACATTACAATTTACAACAGCAAAAGCACAGTTACAAAATAGCAGCAAGGAACTGTATTAAAGAGCTGTAGCACTAGGAAGATTGAGAACCACTGAACTGGGAGAAGGAATCGACTAGGAGAATTCCACTGCCCTGCAGTTGTTGAAAATGTCGAGTTAGGTTCTCATTCTAATTGAACTCAGCTTTCTGCTCAAAGGTGCTGGCGTGTGCGCATGTTCGTGTGCACATGTATCTGCAGGTCAGAGGAAAAAGCCTTCGGTGTCATCACTCAGGCCCCCTTCAAAGACAGGGTTCTCGCTCACTTGGAGCTTGACAAGTCAGCTAGGCTGGATGCTCAGCCAGGAAGCCCTGTTTCTGCTCCCAACACTCAGACAAGCATATGCTCTCATGCCTGGTTTTTCACCTGGGTCCTGGGGATCAAGCGCAAATCCTAATGCTTGCAAACGCTTTATGAACTGGGCTGTCTACTCAGCCTACCCAGACAAAGAAACAGTTTTTCAAGTTTCCGTGATACCCTGTAAAGACTTGTTTGGCCTAATTGACTAGACTGGTGTTGACCTCTGTCTTGGCAATGTCTCCAGAATAAAAGGAGATGTTCTTTCTTGTGTGTGTATGGAGGTGAAGTTGGCTGTTCTCCTCAGTTCTTGTTTGTTTGTTTGTTTGTTTGTTCGAGGTTGGGTTTGGTTTTGTTTTTTTTTTCCCCCCCCTCAACCTTGTTTTGAGACAGTAAAACTGCAAGTCAGTGGTGAGGCTAGACTGGCAGCTGGTCACAAGCTTTGCCTGTGTCTGTGCCCCAGGAGTAATAGGTGCACCCCACTGCACCAGGCTTCCAAGTTTTTCAGTGGGTGGTAGGAGCCTGAGCTGAGGGCTTCACACCTGCATGGCAGACACTAATCATACAGCCGAGAGGTTTTCCTGTTGCTTCAGTAAACAACATAGAATGGAGGGTTCCGGTTACACTCTCACTGTCTTGAAAGCACACTGACTCTTCTAATCAATCCACAGGTGTAATGATTTTGAAATTGCCGTTTCTGAAGAGACGAGGAGGGGGTGTGGACCCAACAGTTAAAGAACGTCTTTGGTTGACACTTCATTGGCCCAAGAACCAACCAACACAACTGGTATCCAGTTGTTTTGGGTAAGTGCTGGGGTCATGCTTTCTAATAAATACTATTTTCCTGTTTAGATTGAGAGATTTCTAGGCTTATTGTACATCCAAGGTTTATGTTACCATTGTGTTTTAAGAGAGAGACACGGTTGTGTCGAAGATTGGTCTAGAACTCAAATAAGATAAATCTTGAACTCTGCAAGTTATGGGTTTATAAATTAAAGCTAAATGTGAAGAGAAACGTCTCTAAAAGACATGGTACCCCATGCCTTAAATAACCAGCCCTCCCGAGACTGAGGCAGGAGGATCTTAACGGTAGCCTGGGCTACATAGTGAGTTCCAGGCCAGTTTGAGATTTATATAGCAAGACTCTTATCTCAAAAAAACTTACTTTTTTTTTTTTTTTTTTTAAGATTTACTAATTTTTACCCATTGGTGTTTTTGTTTGCTCGCTTTGTTTTTCTTTTTCATTTAGTCAATTGTTCAAAGCTAAGGGGCTGGGGAGATGGCTAGAAGACTCCTCGGGTTTGTCCATGTTGGCCAGTTCACAGTGGCCTGTATCTCTAGGTTTGTTCTGGGTTTTTTTTTTGTTGTTGTTGTTGTTGTTGTTTATTTGATTTTATGCACATTGGCATGCTTTGGTGTTTTGCCTTTGTAAATAGGCCAGATTCCCCTGGAATTGGAGTGTGAGCTGCCATGTGGGTACTGGGAATTGAACCCGGGTCTTCTGGAAGAGCAGCCAGTGCTCATAATCATTGAACCATCGCTCCAGTCCCTCAAAAACACATTTCTAAAAAGTTAGTCCTGTACATTGAAGTTTCAAGAATAAAAGCACACGAATCCTTCCCTCTGCTCTCTTCCAGAGGCACCTCCTCTCCCTCCCTGTAGGTAAAAGGAAAGGTGGTGTGTGTGGCAGTTTCTTTGCTTTGTTTCAAAAAAATTCAAAGACTTTATTTGTTGTAGAAAATATAAACTGCTAATAATGTGAACTGTTAAAAGCCCATAACTATTATGGTGTTGTTATTAACCCGCTACCATATCGATAAAAGAACCGACACCTGTTGTATTTAGATAAGCCTTGTTTCACCAGGCATAGCCCGTTTTACCTCTCAGCCCCACATCCGATGCCGTTTGCGTTAATCCTTTGGGCTACTTCCCATCCAATATCGCCATAAATGCTTGCACGTGCTTTGCATCTGGGTCGCTTCTCTCCGTGTTGATCCTCCTCCCAGGGCCCATGAGGGTCTTTACTTATCCCATGGTGACTCTGCTTCCTTCTCCTCTCCCTTTCTCTCTCCTCCCATGATCTTTCTGTCCTCAAAGCCTGAGAACCTTAGCTCTGCGTCTCACTTCTGCTCTGCCCAGGTGTAATTTATTTAGCCAATCAGGTGTAATTTTGGAGGCAAGGTTACAAAAGAACATTTGGGGTACATGATAGTTCGCTCCTAAGAGACAGCAAGCAGACCCTGGGGAGCAAGATAATTCACAGTGAAGCACAAAGCGCCAGGCCATGCTGTTACTCTTGTTTGTTTGTTTGTGTATGTGTTTGCACACCACTCCATGTGTGTGGAGCTGAGAGGACAACTTTGAGGCTGGTGTTATCTTTCCATCATGTAGATTCCAGATAGAGGACTCAGGTATGGAGGCAACTACTTTATCCACCAAGCCACATCACCAGTGCCTTTGCTTGTTGTTTTGCTGGTGCTGTTTGTTTGTTGGAAAAGGGTCCCACTACGTAGCTATGGCTCTTCTGGAAGTTTTTTGGTTTTTTTTTTTTTTTTTTATGTCCAGGTGGTGATGGCACACGCCTTTTATCTCAGCTAATCCAGTGGGGTGGGTGGGGGCTCACTTTGTAGTAGAGCTGCCCTTGGCCTTGTGATCCTCCTGCCTCAGCCTTCCCAGTAACAGTTCAGAAAGGCACCCGCCACCATAGCTAGCTCAAAAAAGGTGTTTGGATTTTCTAGACAGGCTGGCCTGGAACTCACAAAGACCTGCCTGCCTCTGCCTCTTGAGTGCTGGGATTAGCTTGGATTAAAGACATGTGCCACAACCACCTGGCAAAAACAAAAGACAACCCAAAAAAACTTTTCTTTGGGCACTCAGTAAGTTTGTAAAACAGAAAATGTGTCGGCCAAGGAAGGGGACATGTTGCAGGCCCAGTGGCTGGGACTGACTGTAAGTTCTGTCAGAGTCTGATCATCCCACTGTTAGGTTCTGAAAGAGTATTCTCCCGCAGATTCCATTCTCCTTGTGAGAGCAACGTAATATTCTGCTTCCTGTCGGTGAGCCCCTTGAGCTGAAAAGAGAGTTTGCTTTCCCTCTTGACCTTACTAATCTTTTGGACTTTTAAGTTACCAAGGGAGCATTTAACACGTTCTGTACTGCTGAGGGTTCCAGCCCTGGCTACACAGCCACAGTCTGCCTAGCTGGTAAGAGGTATGTTCTTGTTGTCCTCTCAGAGGTGAGCTGCTGCTGTGGGACCTCACCCAGTCCTGGAGACGGAAGTACACTCTCTTCAGCACCTCAGCAGAAGGGCAGAATCATTCCAGAATCGTCTTCAACTTGTGTCCTCTGAAGACTGAGGATGGCAAGCAGCTTCTACTATCCACGTCTATGGACAGAGATGTAAGAACAGGCTTCTTCCTTGTTCAGAGAAGTAGTGTGTCACAGGGTGGGGCTGGAAGGTGTCAGTCCTTGTACACAGCTCTGCCTTCCAGTTCAGAGCCCAGCTAGCAAGTGCACTGGGCATGGCAACCGCGGGGCTAGAGACACTTTCAGAGTCAGGTCTCCAGCCTAGTCTGCTAGAATCCCCATGACCTTGAACCTCTGACCCTTTTATCTTCATCTTCCAAGTGCTAAAGTTACAGATGTGAACCACCATACCAGGGGATTGAAGCCATAGCTTCATACTAAGCGGGTGCTCTACCAGCTGAGCTGTGGCCCTAACCCCTGATTTAGGCTTTTTTTTTTATTTTTTATTTTTTTCTGCACACCCCCACCCCCACCCCCAACCCCTGTGAGGTGCATGGCTTGTCAGGCAGCAGCTCCTGATATTCCTGTGGCGGCCATTCGCATCCTTCCAGAGTTGTGAGAGGGTTGGTCAGCAGTGCTGTGCCCTGGGGAGATGGCAAGCCTGCACTCTACTGCTGATTGGATAGCAGGATGCTGAAATCACTAACCATCCCTGGGAGTGAGTGAATGTGCTCCCAGAGTGCTTTGAGCTTTGTGATATACTGCAGAGAAGCTTCTTCCAGTTTCCTGTGGAAGAATTAAATTAAATTCCATTTGAAATATTTAATTCAAGGTGGGCGGTGGTGGTGCACCCCTGTAATCCCAGCACTTGGGAGGGAGAAGCAGTTCAGTCTCAGAGTTCAAGGCTAGCCTGGTCTACAAGGCAAGTTCCAGGAAAGTCAGGGCTATACAGAGAAACCTTGTCTTAGAAAAGGAAGGAGGGAGGGAGAAAAGGAAGGAAGGAAAGAAGGAAGAAAGAATATTTAATGCCTAACCACATATTTTTGCTTTTTCTAACCTTTTCTCTTTTTAGGTTAAATGTTGGGACATGGCCACCCTGGAGTGCTGCTGGACATTGCCTTCTCTTGGAGGCTTTGCCTACAGCCTGGCCTTTTCTCCTGTGGATGTGGGCTGCCTGGCCATAGGTGTTGGGGACGGCATGATCCGGGTCTGGAATACACTCTCTATCAAGAACAACTATGATGTGAAGAACTTCTGGCAAGGAGTCAAGTCCAAGGTCACAGCGGTAAGGAGGCTTCTGGGAGATTTTTCTTCAACTTCTTTGTAGAGTGCTCATTTATGTGAATTCTGTTGGAAATCAAAGAATGTTTAAACATGATGAAGCATGAACTTCTCATTGTTCTAGACTCTTTCTTCAGTTCACAGAGTGCTATGCACATCGCTTAAATGTTTGAGGTTGTGCATTAGCCCCGGCCTGTGTTGAACAGTGAGAATTGCAGTGATTTGTGAACTCAGGTGGTGAAGGTTTGGAGACAAATGCTTTTACCTGCTCAGCCAGTACTGGCCCTTAATCTTGTTTTAACCCTTGTATTTATTAAACATGGAGAATTAAATGAAGAGCTAGAAAGTTTCCCAGGGCCACATGCAGGCTCCTTTCTGTGTGCTCTGCTCCCTCTCATCTGGAACCTTCTCTTGTAGTTGTGCTGGCATCCAAACAAGGAAGGCTGCTTAGCCTTCGGGACTGATGACGGAAAAGTGGGGTTGTATGACACCTGCTCCAACAAGTAAGTGTGACTCCTTCAGCATTCGACCACATCCTTGGTGGCAGAGTGAACTTGCAGTTCATGGGCCTGGCCCACAATAGAGCTGCTACAGAGTAGAATCTTGGCTCTGGTACTGAGAGCCACAACTCTGAGTTCGGAACTCAGAAATTTCTTTCAAAACTTTTTTTTGACGGTTTAAGGATGTAGCTCCGTGGTAGAGACCTTGACTGGCATGCACAGAGTCCTGGGTTTAATATCCAAGACCTCATAAGCTGGGATATGGGGTGCACACCTGGGATTCCAGCGTTTAGGAGGTAAAGGCAGAAAGATATGGAGTTACAGGGTAGCCTTGTCTATACAAGAGACCTGTCTCAGTAAAAAGGAAGGAAGAGAAGGAGAGAAAGAATGAATTAATGAATTATTTTTTTCAGGTGATGACAGCGTAGCCTGTCTCATATTTTAAGAAACACCAAGGTGAACAAGTGACTTTTTTTTTTTTTTAACAGAAGTTTCCAGATACACACAAAGCTGAAAGAGTACTGTAGAAACACTTGCCTTTTCTGTGTAATCTATTTCTTGATGTTGCCTGTGAATGAGTTGCAGGACTAGGAAGATATTTAATTATAGTGATTGGGAGATCATGCCGCTACAAAGCCTGACCTGCTCTCTTTATGAAAAATAATGCGAGAGCCATTTCGGCTGCAGAGTTCCCCTCTCTGCATGTCCTCCCTCCCTCTGCCTTACCTCTCTCTGTCTCTCTCATGTGCTAGGGATCTCTCTTAGTTACTTTTCTACTGCTGTGATAAGACACTATGACCAAGGTAACTTTCAAAAAGAAAAGTTTAATTTGGGTTCACAGTTCTAGAGGGTGAGTTCCTGACCCAGCAAGGCAGTAGGCAGGCAGGCAGGCAGGCAGGCATGTCACTGCAGCGGTAGCCAAGAGCTCACCTCTTGATCCACAAGTATGAGTCAGAGAGCTAACTCAGAATAGTGCTGACTTTTGAAACCTCAAAGCCCGCCCCCAGTGACACACCTTCTGAAACAGTTCCATGTAGATAGGACCAGGAATTCAAACTTAGACTATGGAGGCTATGGTCTGAATGAGTATTCAGACCGCCGTAAGGCCTCGTGAATGCTAATCATCAAGGCGACTCCCCAGCTCAATGCGCAGTGCTTTAAGTATTTGTGTACAGCCTGCTTGTGCTTGACTACTTCTCCTTTCTTGCTTAAAAGCTATTTCAAAGAGTATGTAACTAAACAAAACTTTATTGATTTAAGTAGCACAAATCACCTCTTAAGCTGGGTAGTCTTCCTACTGGTGGTTAAGCTGTGTGGTTGGAGGAAGATGTCACTGTTAGGTGGTCAGGATGGTTTATTTTGTTGCTTTGAGCCAAAGAGATGAGTATTGTCTCTCAGAGTGCTCTAAGTATGTCTGATACTTTAGTCAGCAGCACGGCTCCTTCAATCCCGGGTTCTGGAGTTCTAAATCCATACCTAGACTATGGTTGACTCCAAAAGTCGTAACCATGCTCCCTTTCCAGGAAGTCAAGCCTTCTGGACACCGTCGGTTATCTACCTACCTTCTTTTTAGTGTAGTTTAAGAATGTGACGCTGGATAGTTTGGCGTGCTAGTGCATACCTCTAGTCCCAGCATTCAGGAGACAGAGGCAGATGGATCTCTGAGTTCCAGGGCAGCCAGATCTACATAGTGAGACCTTGTCTCAGAAAGAGGGAACGGGGCTAATGTCAGAGGATGAAGGTGAGATGGCCTCTCATCTTCAGCTTGAGGTTGGATGACTGTGGTTCTCACAGCCTCAGTACCCCTACATAGCTGTAGAAAATTTGCTATGGGCTTATTAGAGAAACAGAAGAGAAAAATGATCCTAGCTGGCTTGCTATGTGGGCTTGTTTTGGTAGTGGATATTATTACATGATAAGTTAAGTGTTTGTTTTCAACAACCAACTATTTGGGCCAAAATTAAATTGTTTTTCTCTAATTGCAACAACCAAATGTATAGAAAGAACCTTTCAGAGAAAGATTGTGTTTTCTGGCGGGCCTCTTTGTTCAGATCATCCTGTTTTCCCATCTGCAGACCTCCACAGATCTCAAGCACATATCATAAGAAGACTGTGTACAGGTTGGCTTGGGGGCCACCGGTCCCCCCCATGTCACTTGGTGAGTGCCTTAGTGTGTAAGTTAACACACAAGAACGTATTCTACTTTAATTCTAGGGTCTGAAAGCTGAGGTCATGAATGTTCGAGTGCAGTCCCGGCGGTGCGTGTGTGCGCGTGCGCTGCTTCTTTCCCTGAAGTAATGTCTTTCTTAGTATCTTTTAAAATGAGCTAGAAGCGTTTTACGGTTTTTTTTGCTTTCTTCCTGTGCTGAAGTGTCAGGATTCCGTAGCGCTAACTTTATGCAGAGAGTAGAGAGTTGCCTTGCAAACAGGAGCATAGCTGTACAACTCAGGGCTGTGCCCTGAGACACCGCCTTAGTCATGGGAAGTCCTGTGTGCACAAATAGCAGGAATCTCATTTCTGGAAGAAAAACTACATTGTCAGAAGCTTTTATTTTCGACCATAACGTTTTCTCTGAGCACAACTGTAGTGTCAGGGCTCTTGGACACCAGTGAGCGCAGTCTCTCAGAAGTTAACACCTCTTCTGCTCACAACTGTCCACACTGCTAAGAGGGTGGCTTTATCCCAACACGCTAGATCACTTGCTCACAAAGCCCTTCCTGTTGACAGTGTGATGTGCTGTGCTAATGATGTAGCTTTGGAAGCAGCTCTGCTGGTGAAGTGAGGAACTCACGGGCTTTTCTGTGGCAGGAGGGGAAGGAGACAGGCCCTCCCTCACCTTGTACAGCTGTGGAGGGGAAGGCATTGTACTGCAGCATAACCCCTGGAAGCTCAGTGGAGAGGCCTTCGACATCAACAAACTCGTGAGGGATACCAATTCCATCAGAGTAAGTTCCAGTGGCCTAAAGTCTACTCAGCTTCCTTTGGTCTCTCTTACTCAAGGCCATCTGTAAAGATGTGCTCAGCCAGACTTTTCAGATAGCTGAATCTCCTGGTGAATTTGTGGGTTCCCTGCTGTACCTGAAAAGTCTTGATCATTGAGTAAAGTAAAACACTGAGTGGGGGTTGGGGAGTCTTAATTGCAATAGTATTGCAATGGAATTTTTTTCATCACGTCACTGTAAAGCATCCTTTTTGTTTGGTTTTTGGATATTTCTCTTTGAGACAGACTTCACCATATGTAGTTCTGGGTGGCCTGGAACTCATGGTGGAGACCGGCCTGGCCTCAGATTTACAGAGATCCTCTGGCTTTTGCTTCCCATGTGCCTCCCAAGTGCTGGGGATATAGGGGCGTCCATGCACTCAGTCACATGTGCACAATTCAGAAAGTTCTCTTGGGTCCTTCGCCTGGGCCTCACATTTAATCACATTTGCTTTAACTTTGTGCTGCTGTATTTGTATTTCTCAACTTTTTTTTTTTTTTTTTTTTTCTGGGAAGTAGAGGCAGGATTTATTTTTTTTTTTTTCCTAATTTACTTTTGATCCTGTCTCTACTTCCCAGGTGCTAGGATCATAGGTGTGCACCACAATGCCTAGCTTCTACAACTGTCCCTTACTTGAAAGTCAGATCATAAATACTAAGATTTCTTTTCCCTTCCAAATGAGCATTTATGTGCTCGCTTCGGCAGCACATATACTAAAATTGGAACCAAATGAGCAGTTTTAATTGCTGCTTCTCAATTTTTGTATGGTTACCACAAGGTAACGCAGTCATAAATTGTAGTTGACTATATTCTTTCATTTTTTTCAAAGTTGTTTGTATATTAACATCGGATAATAAAATTCCTATCCTGGCAAGATTTTTGTTGAATGCCAGCTGAACTTCAGTATCAGAGTTCAAATGAGGATCCTACAAAAGAAATAAAAATTTGGAATCTCTTTACAAAAAAAGAAGCTGTGGGCATGTATGGAATAGACAGAAGAAAACAGGGTCATGCCGCCAGTGAAGTGGCTCAGAGGGTAAAAGTGCTTGCCAGCACACTTGACTACCTGAGTTCTGTCCAGGAACCTATATAAAAGTAGAGAATTTACTCCCAAAGTTGTCCTCGGCTTCTGCAGACACCCCCACCCCCCAACATAATATAAATCATTTTAAGAAAAAGGAAGTAAGGGGGCAAGGTCCTGACGGGACCCTGAGAATAGCTGGTCCTGCTTGTGAGCAGTCGGGGCGTGGAAAGAGGCTGGGGTGTGGGGGACTGTCAGTGTAGACGGAGCCCTTTTGATTAGCTTTGCTCTCTAAGGTCAGAGGCTGCAGTAATTAATTGCTGGCTGCTCTGTTCCATTTAAGAACCTGTAGTCGGAGTACTCGTTCTCTGGCTGATTGTGGTGCTGGTCTAAAAACTGCTCTTCATGTTTAGAACATGTTTTAGCCGCCAGGGATTTTCCGTTTCCTCATCGTGTCATTGAGTTGTAAGATGAACAGGAAATGCTCATTCCTGTACCTGGCCTGTTTTGCTTTCTAGTACAAGCTGCCTGTTCACACGGAAATCAGCTGGAAAGGAGATGGCAGAGTCATGGCAATCGGCAATGAAGATGGGTGAGTGTATCCTGTGCAGAAAGCTCTGTGGTTGCAGCACTCCGTGGCTGGCCAAGGCCTTCTACAGTGCCCAGTGGTAGCCTCACCTGTTCTGCGTTAGGACTCACTGTGGATATCCTCAGCTGAGCTGGACTCTCCATCTTTGGGAAGACAGAATTATTCGATTCTTCACAACTGAGCTGTAGTGTCTGACTACACTGTTGGCTCTTGGAGTCTCACTGTCTTTTTGTCTATTGTTGACTGTGGTCATAGTCCTTTTTCAAACATAAGTTCCTAATTCTCTCACTCACATGTCCACCCTCAGCTAGTTCTGGTTCCTTCTAAAAGAAGGACCTCTGCCAGGGACAGAGCGCTTTCTAGCTCATCTTCCTTGGACTGAGAAAAAAAGAAAGGGCTATTAGCACAAATTGTACCTTGATCAGCCAAGGTTCTCATCCTGCTGTGTCTTGTCCCAGATCCATAGAAATCTTCCAAGTCCCCAACTTGAGACTGCTCTGCACCATTCAGCAGCACCACAAGCTTGTGAACGCCGTCGTGTGGCACCATGAGCATGGCAGCCGTCCAGAGCTGAGCTGCCTCCTGGCTTCTGGCTCCAACAATGCAGTCATCTACGTGCACAACCTGAGGGCTGTCCTAGGTAACGCTGACCTCTCTGGGGTGATAGTGGATTCTTGAGACAAGCTCTCATATAGTCCAGGGTAGCCTCATGTAGCCAAGGATGACCTTGAACACTGTCCTCCTACCTGTGCCGTCCGAATGCTGGGTTGCCCCTTGCACTTCCCTGTCTACCTGTGATCTGGGATCCTGTGCCTACAGGAAGAATCTTTTAAATGTAGGTGAAGTTAGAGACTTCACAGATTGTTATGTTGTTTTGTTTTGTTTTAAAATGAGGAAATTTGTCACTAGCAGAACAGACCATTATTACCAAAAATGTTGGATTTCTTCAGATAAAAGAATGGATAATGACTAGAAACTCGGCAGTTAGTAGTACTGTTCCTACAGTTTGGTTCTGTCTGCTATTTCCTCTTTAGTAGCTTCAGATGCTCTGTCACTACCTAGAATACATGCAAGAGCAGATGTGTTAGTGGCCTTTATCTAACACACTTCCTGTGGGAGCCTGCATGTCAGACCCTGCCAGCTACACTTCTTTAAAAAGAATTTTACATGATTTCTTCCTTCTTTCCTCCCTCTAAACCCTTCCATGTACACACACACACCCCGCCTCAACTTCTTGGGCTCTTTCTTTTCTTTAATTGTTGTTGTACATATATATTCCTAAATACATAAATGTAACCTGCTTAGTCCATACCATGTTGCTAGTATGTTTATGTTTTCAGAACTGACAATTTGGTGTTGGATAACCAATGGACATGTGTTCTTCTCTGGGGAAGACTGTTTCTTTCTCAATATTTCTTAGCTGCCTATAGTTCTTTGTCTAAAGTTGGCCTCGTGAGCCTTTTCCCCGTGTACATTCAAGCCTTCTCCCTTCTACATTAGCATGTCTTGTGTCATCTTTGTTCAAGTCATGTTTGGACAGCCATATTGTGTAGAGAAGACACACACTCTCAGCAAATTCCCTGATCCTGTGGCTGTTCCCATCTAGTGAGCTGCATTCTTAATCACTGGGATCTCACAACACCTTGCTTCTTGCCATGCTCTGTCTTCCTGTGCGTCCTTTTTGTGGCTGTTGTTGTGACTTCTTCCCCTTGTCCGTTAGAGAGCAGTTCTGAGTCTCCAGTGACCATCACAGAGCCCTACCGGACCCTGTCGGGGCACACAGCCAAGGTTACCAGTCTGGCGTGGAGCCCGCATCATGATGGACTGCTGGTCTCTGCTTGCTACGATGGCACAGCTCAGGTACTGTGTATCTGTGAGCGGGGCCCTTCGCTGTGTAGTCTGATGCATCCTAACAGAAACTTTCTCCTCTGCCAGCTCTGTTTTAGGTTGTTTTCATTCCCCTTCTGTCATCTACAAAAAGACTGTAAGAGCTAAAAGACATTGTAGTTTCATCACAGCCTTGAGCGGCTCATTTTGACGTAGAGTCAGTGTGGTGACTTCTAATTACTCTCAGTGTGGTGGACCTAAGTGGCCCAAAAAGTATCTTTCAACCAAACCACCACAAAGATTTTAGCTAATTGTAGACACTTTTTTCTTTGGGCTTTTGCTGCAGTGTCTTGCTCTGCAAGGCACGCTGTCCAACTCTTTGTATTTTGTATTGTTTTGTTTTTGAGACAGGGTTTCACTGTGTATCCCTGGCTGCTCTGGAACTCACTCTAAACCACACTGGCCTCAAATTCAGAGATCTGCCTGCTTCTGCCTCCTGACTGCTTGGATCAAAGCTGTGTACCACCACCACCCATCTGTTTTGGTTCTTTAAATTGCATTTTTTTTGTTTGCGTGTGTCCATGGCCAGGAAAACTTGGAGGAGTAGGTGCTGTCTTCTCATCCTGTAGGTCCTGGGGGTTGAACTCAGGTTATCAGACTTGACAGCAAGTGCCTTTTCCACTGAGCTGTCTCACCATCACACCAAGTTGTCCTCAAAGCTTTAATCCTCTTGCCTCAGCCTTCTAGGCTAAGATTGTACTGGTGGGCCGCCATGCCAGCTCCCCAGGACAAATATCAACACAGTTCTAGTTTGAGATAATGTGGTCCATAGAGCATGAGTGGATCATCTCCACAGGAATGCCGCTCCCACATGCTCCTCCTCTGAGAGACAGTGTTGTCACATGGACGCCTTAGATACATTGCAAATCACATGAGAAATAAAAGCCTACCATGAGTTTATTTTTAATTGAGCAATTTATGTCCCAGAACAATAAGGACAACCAGCAATTGTTACTTCTTTCCCACTACTGTTGTAGGTGTGGGATGCCCTCCGGGAAGAGCCTTTGTTCAATTTCCGAGGACATCGAGGCCGGCTGCTGTGTGTGGCATGGTCCCCAGTGGACCCAGAATGCATCTACTCGGGTGCAGATGACTTCTGTGTATACAGGTGGCTGACCTCCATGCAGGACCATTCCCGGCCTCCTCAAGGTTGGTCAGGAAGAGGTTAGGGGGTCCACACAGTTTTTCTGATTCCCTTTCTGCCTTAGTAATTGGTCAGTTTCTCTGACCCCACCCAGTATCAGTAGAGTGTGTGTGTCTGCAGCCTTCAGAGCCAAGGATAGCACTGCCAAATTGTAACAAGTGTGGCTATTAGGCCACATCTTAACTAGGAGGGCATTCGGAAAGGAAAGAACCTACAGCACCTTATGCCAGAAAGAGTATACTCAAAGAACTGAGACACATCGAAGTACAGTGAGTAGGTGAAGGGGCCCTTGCTAAACAAGGGGGACAGTTGACAGGGGGGGCAGCAAGATGTCTGAGGGTGGGGGGATTAGTCAGGATTCTCCAAAGGAACAGAACTGATAGAATGAAACACAGGAGATATATTAGAGTAGCTTACAGGCTGTGGTCTGGGTAGTCCAAAAATGATTGTCTCCTGATGGAAAGGCCAAAAATCCAATACTTGTTCGTTCCACAAGACTGCTCAACAGTTCCAAATCTGGTGCAGGAGTCTAGAAAGACTCGTGGAGAGCAGCTTGTCTTTAGTCTGTTGGAATCCTAAAGAAGTAGGTTCTAACACTGACAAGAGTGAGCACAAGCAGACAAAACGCAAGGGCTTTCTTTCTGCATATGCTTTATATAGGCCCAGAGGTGTGGCCCAGATTATGATGGCTCTTCTGACCTCAGATCCAGTCAAGAAACTCCTCACAAGGCTCAGCATAGTGGTGCACTCCTTTAATCGAGACCTGGGGGGCAGAGGCACAAGGATCTTTGTGCCTTCAGGTCCAGCCTGGTCTACACAGCAGGCTCCAGGACAGCCCTGTCTCAAAACAGTTAAAAGCAGATAGAGACAGTTGCTCACAGGTGTGCTCCCACTTCTTGGGTTTTAGTTGCTTGCAGGTATAGTCAGGTTGGCAACCAAGACTGGCTGTCACTGGGTAAAGGGACTTGCCATGCAAACCCTGTCAGCCTGAGCTCAGTCCCTAGAGCCCACGTAAAGGTGGGAAGAGGGAACTGACTCCAGAAGTGCCCTGTGACTTTGATAGGCATGCCTGGGTGATCATGAGTACTCAGACTCACATTAGTTAATAGCTATATATTGTTTATTACTAATATGTAATATGTAAATGAATATATTAACTATACAGATATGAAGCTCACAGCAAACTGATGTACAGATAACACCAGTATTATCCATACAGTGATCCCATGAGTTTTCTTGGGGTTACCTACAGGAATAGAGTGACTCAAAAACGGCTGCATCACCAAAGCCTACCCCAGCATGGGTGACAGCTTACAAAAGATGGGAACCTGGAGTTCACTGAAAGCCTGCAGGTAGCTCAACAGGTTGAAGAACTTCCTTTCCAAATGACTATTCTGAACGTCTTCCAGGCAACGTGGCAAGTTTCTACTTTCTCCAGACAGCTGATCTAAGTCCCAGAGTCTTTGCAGCATAGCGTCTCTTCCTTTGAGGGGGGCCCTCAGCTTTTGTCTACTTTGGCAGGGAGGGACCTATTGACATCTGCCAGTTTCAGAGACTTCCTGAAGCTTTTTTGAGTTGTTTACCTTCCTGTTTAAAGAACTTTCTTGCTGGATGGAATGTTTCAATCTCAGAGGAAACTTACACAACATTGAGTATAAAAGTATTTGCTGCTAAGCCTGACTAGGGTTTGAGCCCTAGGACCCACATTGTGGAAGTCCCACAAGCTGGTCTCTGATGGATAGATTTCTTTCTTTCTCTCACTCTCTCTCTCTGTCTCTCTGCTAGGCATACAATCATATAAATGTAATGTTTATAATTTACATGTAAATTTCACAAGTGTATAAAAATAAATATAAGTGATAAATTTAAATATATATTTTAATGTAAAGAAAATAAACAGGGAAATTGTATTTACAACAGCCAAAGATTAACTGGTGCCTGACATATCTCCTACCATAAACAGCTAGAAACAGTAGATAGAGAAATATACCTCCAATGATGGCGTTTCCTATCCTCTTACAGTCTTGTAAAAGAATATTCAGATTAGCTTTGCCTGTGGTCAGAAACTGGATACAGCTCCAATGCTAATGAGCGTATGAGTGTGTCCTTCAGAGGAAGTGTGCATAGCCATAAGAAAGATGTAGGCTGGAGATGCAGCTCAGTACAGAGTGTGCCATGTCTACAAGACCTGGTTCATCCCGCAGAACAGAAACAAAGAACAGCTTCTGACAAATGCAGCAAAATTGATGAGTTTCTCACAAACCACACTGAGCAGAAGCAGCCAGGCCCAGAGGACTGCACAGGATGCTTACTGTCTCTATGAAAACCTAGAACAGTCACTCAAACTGGTGACAGCAGCAGGAGCCAGGGAGCCAGGTCATCTACAAGGCAGTGGGAGTCTCGCTCGGGTCAAGGGTCAGACGTTTTACATCTGGTCTGTAGTGGAAGTGCTGGTTATAATACTATGAGTCAAAAGCAGTTGAAATGTGAAAGGTGATTTAAAAAAAAAAAAGACTGTCTGCAAGTGATAAAGCTTTTAAGGAAGAAAGAGTAGTACTGGGTGGCTGCAAACTAGTAGGTACCCAGCATATGGGTAGGGTACTCTTCAGGTTCCAGAATCGCTGGAAACTCCAGTCCTTGTGGAGCTAATAGGCCTCCACCAATGCATTCCAACCAGGGAAGTCACGGGTGCCGATTTGGTGAGTTAGTGACAGCCCCAGTCAAGAAGCTGGTGCTGGAACTAGGGAGTCCAAAAGTGTGGTCATGGACAGCAAACATTGTTAAGACATTCTTATCACATGATTAACCAAAAGGACAGATAAAAAGCATGTACTGTCCAGAGGCGCCATCTTGCCTCTGTGGCCAATTGAAAATGTAGTCTGCATCCCTTGAAAAGTGGGCATGCATGAGTGGGCATACCAAATCCCAAGAGGATTTGTTCTTGGATGGAGGATGTAGGCAGGAAGACTTGGGGAAGGCAGTGTGTGGGGCTGTTAGAGTGGTGTATGGTTCCAGAGGGTTTCACCAGACGCTTTGACCAGCTATATTTTCTCCATGTGGCCTTGACTATCATGGACTCTCTGTAGACCAGGCTCACCTTGAAATCTCAGAGCCTGCCTCTGCCTCCCTGTATATGTACCACTGTGCCTGGCGTCTATTCTTACTGTTATTGTGGTCTTTTGTAGGGAAAAAAAGTATTGAACTAGAGAAAAAACGGCTCTCTCAACCTAAGCCAAAGCTTAAAAAGAAGAAAAAACCTAACCCGCAACTACCTATAAAGCAAGATTCATCCATTGGCACCGAAGATGAAAGTGTAAGGGAGAACTCAGGACCTGTTGAGAATGGCGTGTCAGACCAGGATGGTGAGGAGGAAGCCCAGGAGCCAGAGCTGCCTCCCTCCCCAGTTGGTAGGTGCTTCTGCAACACCGGCTGACTGGTATCTTGATAGAGCCGGTCCTTCCTCAGTGTGTAGCTTCTGTCTCAAGTGAGCCTTTGCAAACTGTTAACACTGGTTAAAGGGCTATGTTTTGTTTCAGTGTTTAAGATTTAGTTTTGTTACAAGAGTGCAGTGCTCATGGGGACCAGAAGAGAGCAATGGGTCCCCAGCAACTGGAATTACAGACAGTTGTGAGCTACCGTGTAGGTGCTGAACTAGGTCCTCTGCAGAGCAGCCAGTGCTGTTAACCCTGAGCCATCTCTCCATCTCTTTAAAAGGTTAAATCTCTAACTGCCTCTTTGAAATGTTAGAGGAGATGTGGTGGATGATTGGGGTAGAGACAGTAATACTATAGGCGCTTTTTCGAAAAATATTTCATTTCCATTTCTTTTGCCTCTTCCTACTCCATCCCAATCCTGTCTAACACCCAATACCAGGTAGGAGAGAGGAGGTTAGTGAGGAGGGTGGCGCAGTTCTCTTCAGCTGATTCCTGCTGGTTAGGGTCCTTGGTTCCTTGGGGCAAGTCTAATCTTCGTAGCCGGGATATCTTCTCCTCAAACTGCATCAACAGCAATCAGGAGCAGCAGCAGCATTCCGCTTTCTTGGAGCTCCCTTTCTCTCTCTGGGCTTTATTTCCTCTCCAGAGTCTTCAGAATTAAACTCTGCAGCTGGCAAAGAGCCCCTCTCAGAGCCTTCACCAGGCAAATAGTTTGCTGCTGTGGACAGTCTAAATCAGCCCCATATCTACACCTGGGATTAAAACAAAAACATGTTTACATAACTGAGTCTTTAAAGACACCAGAACTTTCCACTATACAGATCAGCTTCAGCTGTTCAGGGTGAGACCGTGGGGCACAGTGAGAAAGGGCAGCGTGTGAGCAGAGATGTGAATGGAGAGTATGCATCTGTGAAAGAATGTTGTTTTTAAACAAAATCCCAAACTGGTTTTACCAATAAAGACTCAAGAGCCAGATATTAGGGTGAAAGCCTGCTAGCTCAGAGAGGCAGAGAAAGCACCCAGCTGACCTTCCTACCCAATAACATCCCAGAAGGAAAAGCCCCTTCTCCTTATCCATATTCTCTTAATAACCTTCAAACTGAATGTCCCTCCTTTCTACTTTCTGTGTGTCTCTCTGTTCATCCTCCAGACTTCCTTGTTCTCTGTGGGGTTTTTTCCTGCATCCATTCCCTGTCAACTGATTGTTTGTTCCACCTCCTAACCTATGGTTGACTTTATTTAATGCTGTGTACGGAAAGCCCTTGGATTATAGGTGTGCGCTAGGGCTGAGCCACACCACAACTAGAAACAGGTTTTTCCGGTATACAATGTCATAGTGTGACCAGGTATCCTACAACAAAAGAAAACACTGTCCCTTGAACAGATGAACTTAACTATTTCTCCCTATTTAACTAGTTAACTTAACTATTAACTCCCTATTTACATGGGAGCAAGCAAGTTCCCTTTGTCCAGCTTGAGATCATGCTTGGCTTTCTTTTACCAGAGAAAAACTAAGGGTGTCTTAGTCACTGTTCTGTTGCCATGACGAGGAACCCTGACCAAGGCAAGTTTTATTTAAAAAAAGCATTTAATTGGGAGCTTGCGTATAGTTTCAGAGGTTCAGCCCATTATCATCATGGCTGGCAGCGTGGCAACACTCATGGCTCTGGAACAGTAACTAAGAGCTACATCCTGATCCGAAGGCAAAGAGGGGGAGATTAGGCCTGCCTTGGGCTTCTGAAACCTCCAAGCCCACCCCCAGCGGCACACTTCCTTCACCAAGGCCACACTACATGAGCCTATGAGGCTATCCTTATTCAAACCATCACGAAGGGTCAGTTCTTCCCATCAGTGCAGCTGTGTCATTTGTTAGATCCTCGTGGAATGCATGTGTCACTAGCTCCCATTGTAATCTTGTGCATGTTTGAAGAGAAATGGCTGTGGATAGGTAAAATAGCACTTTTGTTCTCTTACTACCTAAGTCTCTGTGTTTACATCTGTTAAAATGAATGATTAAAAACCAGAGAGTATAAAGTGATTGTTGCTGAACTCTTGATATTTCCATGTGCCAGGATTGAAACAGCCAAAGCAGAGGTATCTTTGACCCTCCATCTTAGATTGTGGATTTGGGTAGATAAATTCCTAAGAGCTTACCAGGTTTACCTTCAGGCTAACCAGAATGCCCTTATCTTGGGGGTGGTGAGATGGCCCCAGTGCCTGCCACACAGTCCTGAGGTTGATCCTGGAACCCATGAAAGGTGGAAGGAGAGACCTGACTCCATTTGTATATGGTACAAATGCATTTACAATTATTATTGTCACTGTGTGTGCTCTGTTGTGTACTGTCCTGACCTCCACGTACACAACAGAGCACATACAGTACAGTAATAATTGTAAATTGTATCATATCAGGGCTACATAAAATGTCTGTCCTTTGCCTGTGTAGGCCAGAAAACAGTTTGTGTGCTTAGGATTGGGACTGATGTGGACCTGCAGTTTTATATTAGGGAAGCTTTTCCTGTCTGTGCATAGAAGCTAAGTTATCTGACAGATAATTCGCCATGAGAGTTTCCAAATCAAATGTCAGAGTTTCAGTCAGGCTATGAAGCGGAAAAGGCACGGTTGCTGGAATTGCATTGCTGAGCCTGTTAATGCTCTTAAAACAAGAACTAGACTCCACAGTGTGTTTTGAAGCAGAGTCTCGTTCTAACCACTGTTGGTTGTCCTGGGACTCACAGTAGCCCAGGCTGGCTTCAACCTTAGTTACCCTGTCTCAGTATCCAGAATGCTGAGGTTACAGGTGGGAGATCCCAGGCCCATCACCTTTTTATATAGTTCTCGTCTCAGAGCTTCTCTGTTTCTTTACCCTTGCTGCAGTTTGTGGAGAACCTGCTTCCTGCACTGCCGTTTCCTTAGGCTTTGAAAAGTTAAAAGTCACTGTGAGTAGCAAAGCCACCTCCCTGAAAAAGGACCCGCCGAAGGAGAAGCCAGGTCAGTGTTCTGTCAGCACATATTTCTAAACCTGCTGTGCCCAAGAGAGCCTTTTGAATAAGCGTGGGGTGCTCTGAGTGTGCTGCTGGTGATCGTTTTGGTTTTTTGTCTGTTCTCATTGCTGAGCACTTGAAATGTCCTACACTTGTTGATTCCACTTGGGAATGTTAGCAAGGGCACTTTGCGTATTTTGTGACGATGTACCAGCCAGTGTGGTGTGAAAGCTGCTGTCTGGGCACCTCAGTGCCGCCCTGGTGCAGGCCGCACCTTCACTGCCCGTGTTTGTGGTCCTTCAGTTCTGTCTCTGGTCTGCTGTTCTGATACCATGTGCGGTTGTTGCATTTCAGAAGCCTTGCTCAAGAAGAGGAAGGCTCGCTCCATGCTCCCTCTGAGCACCAGCTTAGACCACAGGTCCAAAGAGGAGCTCCATCGAGACTGTTTGGTATTGGCAACTGCAACACATGCCAAAGGTACCGAGCGCCGCTCCTGCACTTGCCCGTGCTCAGCTGCTGGTGGTGCTGTGTGTTAAGGAGCGTGTGTCTAAGATTAGCCCTGCCTGCACCTTTCCCCGCCCACTGCCATACCCTGTCCTGCAGTCCTGTTCCCGGTGTCCCGTCTGTCACCAGCCGTCTTTGTGCCCCGTTCAGCCTACACCTACATATCTTGGTGTGAATCTGCTTTCCGCTCTTCTCTGCTAGTATCGTTAGGTAAAAAAAAAGTAACTTCTCACTAGAGCTGCCCCATCACGTGGCGGTTACTTCAGAGTAGTTGATGGAGGTTTTATTTTTTTAATGATGTTTTTGTTTTGTTTGTCACACTTATTATTCTGGTATTTGAGCAACTTAGTGTTTCTGCTTTGAATTCAGTGTTTGAAAGAGCAGCACAAGAAAACAGTTCACAGAATCTGAAGAAAGTGTCTCCCTGCCCGTTCCAGTGCCCACTCTGTTTCCTCTTGAGCTTTTGTATAGGTGTTCCTTTTTTTTTTTTTTTTTTTTTTTTTTGAGTTTTAAGGCAGCCTAAAGCTCCATTGGTTACAATAGTTAAACCTATTAGAGATTAAGTTTTTTTGTTGTTATTTTGTTTTGTTTTTACATTCTCAGGTAGAGTGAGTACTCTGGACAGAACCCAAGTCCTTCATATGCTGGGCTTTGGGCCATACACAGACATAATGGACTGTTTTTAAAGGGTAGAGAATGAGTATTGAATCCTTTTGTGATAGATTTCAAGGAATTTTTTTTAAAGAGAGCCTCCTGCCTCTGCCTTCTAACTTATAAAGAATTCTTGGGATACTTTGACTAATATAACAGTATTTTTTTTTAAGACGTGTTGAATTTAAAATGATTTTTTAATATTTTCCTCTCAAGCCTTTATTAGCACAAATAGAAAAATGGGATTGTCTCATTGGATTTTGCCCAAGCTCAGGTTGTTTTTTGTTTGTTTGTTTGTTTGGTTGGTTGGTTGGTTTGGTTTTTTTTAATTATTTATTTTATTTTATGTGCATTAGTGTGAAGGTTTCAGATCCCTTGGAATTTGTGTTACAGACAGTTGTGAGCTGCCATGTGGGTGCTGGGAATTGAATCTGGGTCCTTTAGAAGAGCAGACAGTGCTCTTAACCACCGAGCTATCTCTCCAGCCCCACCCCGACTCCCAGCTGAGTTTTAAAGGCTCCAAACTGTTTCAGAAACTAGTAGGGTTCTTGGGTAGAATAAATGAGGACTTGAAATGTGTTGGGGGGGGCTGTTTTATTTTTTCTTTTATCTTTGAAGTAGGTGTTGGGGCATGTATCCAGAAATCAGGAGCTATGTCATCACTTTCTCTGTTGACTGTTTCCATTTTACATTAGCAGAGCTAACTGAAGATGTGTCGGCTGACCTTGAGGAACGATTCCACTTGGGCCTTTTCACTGACAGGGCGACTCTGTACAGGATGATCGAAACAGAAGGTGAGGCCTCCTCAGTCCACATAGCCTGTCAGTCCTCACTCGCCCTGACTTTGACATGTGCCTCTGTGTGGCTGCCAGCCCTTGCATTGTCATGCCATGCCGCTTGAGCTGTTTGTGAGCATGTTGCCATCCCCTGTGTCGTCTATGTGGTCATCAGACTCCAAACCATAGCCACTAACTGGTGTGATGCACAGGAAGGCCACTGGTGACAGTGCTCAGCTGGGCTCCAGTCCCGTTCTTTACATTGGTTTGGGTCAGTGGCTCATTCCTGTAATGGCACAGGAGGCTAGCATTCTGGAGGCAAAAGCAGGAGCATCACAAGTTTGAGGCCAGCCTGTAAAACCAACCACTGAGTTCTAGAGCACCCTGAGCTATGAGAGGATTTTGTCCTTAGTGGCGGGTGCCTTTAATCCCAGCACTCGGGAGGCAGGGGCAAGTGGATCTCTGTGAGTTTGAGGCCAGCCTGGTCTACAAAGTGAGTTCAGGACAGTCAGCACTACACAGTGAAACCCTGTCGAAGAAGAAGAAGAAGAAGAAGAGGAAGAGGAAGAGGAAGAGGAGAAGAAAGAAGAAGAAGAAGAAGAAGAAGAAGAAGAAGAAGAAGAAGAAGAAGAAGAAGAAGAAGAAGAAGAAGAAGAAGAAGAAGAAGAAGAAGAAGAAGAAAAAAGGCAGTGGTGGCGCTTTAATCCCAGCACTTGGGAGGTCGATCTCTGTGAGTTCAAGGACAGCCAGGGCTTTGAGACCCTGTCTCTAAAGAAAGAAAGCCAGGGAGCAGAGGGATGGCTCAGCAGGTAAAAGTGTACTCCTGACCTGAGTTCAACCCTCAGAGCACACGTAGTTTGCACTGTAATCCTAACACTCCTACAAAACTGGGAACAGAAGCAGGAGGATGAGCTGGAAGCAGTTGTCTTGATGCAGAAACAGAAACCCTGCTTCTGAAGCAAAGTGAAAGACTTAAAATCTTAAATCCTGTTAGTGGGCGACTTCCTGATCAGTCAGTGACTGTATACTTCTCTTCTGGTGTGACTTCTGTTTCATAAAGGCCAAAGCAGCTTTCAAACATTTGTCTCTTCTACACAGGAAAAGGTCACTTGGAAAGTGGCCACCCTGAGCTTTTTCACCAGCTCATGCTCTGGAAGGGAGATCTGAAGGGTGTTCTCCAGGCCGCAGCAGAGAGAGGCGAGCTGACAGACAGTCTTGTGGCCGTGGCACCAGTAGGTATGTGCTTCTTGGGGAAGTGTGTCACCTCCAGGATGTGCCTCAACACCCGTGTGGTGTCGTGATGGCACACAGCTGCAGTGCCAGCACCTGGAAGGCTCGGGCAGAGGAATCACGAATTCAGGGCCAAAAAAAGAAAAGATAATTTGTCAGTGCTTGCCTTGAGCTTAGTCACTCACAAATGGATGGGTTTACAGAAGCTGACTCTGCAGCACGGCAAAGGCTGTGGACTCTGCCCATTGTGTGCTGTTCAGACAGAATAGCTGTAGCCCATGCTCTAAAATAGCTTTGTTTTGTTCATAGTTCCCAGGGCTAGGGGGCTGGGGCCAGGGCCAGCGCCGCTCAGCAGTGGCAAGGGTCACCTGGTCAGCCGCATTACAGTGCAGGGATGTAAGAGACCATTTGATAGGACAAGCACCTGAGATGAGGGGCAGGGCAGGACGGCTGGCATTGTGGGTGAGGCAGGCTGTGCTAACAGCTCGTGGGAATTTGTCGACTCCACAAATGAGCAGTCGTCAGTCTGTGTAGGAGCACTACCTGTTTTTTTTAATTACTGCCCACCAGGCATCTGGGGGTGCCTCTACCACATAAGCCGTTGATGGAGAAACCACACATTGAAGGACAATTTAGACCATATGTAACAAAATTGAAAATACTTAAAACGTTTGGCCCAGCAGTTCAACTGATAGAAATTAAGCTACATTCAACTCATACCCATTAACATCACAAGACCGTAAGGACCTACATGTCCTTAAGTGAGTGACCTCTCAAATCATGTAGCTAGAGTAGAACTCTTACAGGTGGCACCCAGACACTGAGGCAGCGTTGTATGCTCAGCATGACTGAGCTACAGTGTATGGGAGGACATTCAAGGTGACCCTCATGAAAATGGCTAGTGTGAGCCTGGGAGCACTGAGCCATGCTGGGCCCTGTGCTACACTGTGAACCTTTCAGTCAGGACTGCTAGAAGTGACCCCAAGAAACCAAAGGGCAAGGTGTCTGTTTTGCCTTCTTTATGAAGATGTGCAGAGAAGAACATAAGAAAACTCGACATCCTGATCAATTTTGAAAATTTTTTAAGACTTAAATATACAGTGTTCTGCCTGCATATATGCCTACAGGCCAGAAGAGGGCACCAGATTGCATTATAGGTGGTTGTGAGCCACCATGTGGTTTCTGGGAATTGAACTCAGAACCTTGGGGAAAGCAGCCAGTGTTCTTAACCTCTGAGCCATCTCTGCAGCCCCCGTTTTGTTTTGTTTTGTTTTGTTTTGTTTTGTTTTGTTTTGTTTTTCAAAACAGAGTTTCTTTGGGTAGCTTTCTTTGGGTGTCCTGAACTCACTTTATAGACCATGCTGACCTCTAGCTCCCTGCCTGTACCTCCCTGAGTGCTAGAATTACAGGCATGTGACAACACACCGGGTTGATTTTGCAATTTTCTATTAAGTGTTATGAAAGGTGAAAGTCAAGGTCAGGTACAGAGAAATCTGAAATAAGTTTGGTGAAATGATGGAGGCAGGAAAAGTACACTGTGCTTAGGAAAAGAATTATGGCCTAGCTCAAGGAAGCAAGGAGAAAAGGGCCCCTTAATGCCCTTAAAAGATGACCATTCCTCCCCTCAAACACTGGCATCTCCATTGGAGGTGTAGCAGAAAAGCTGGGTGCCAGCTGGACATAGGGTTTCACACTAGTCCAGCTCTTGGGAGGCGGCAGCAGGTGGATTCCTGTGAGTTATAGGCCAGCCAGGACTACATAGTGAGACCCTGTCTCAAAAGAACAAACAACTGGTGAGGCGTGACAGCAAAAAGCAACCATGTACCACCAACGCTGCAAAGATGAAGTGGACAAAGGAAGTTTGCTGGCACCAGGAGTCCTGCCAGCCTTGCCCAGGAAGAGTGAAAGAGGAGGGTGAATTTGCAAAACAAGAGAAACAAACCAACAAAATCCATCTTGTGAATGCATGCCTTAGGGTAGGGGGCCCATGACTGAGTACACATTTCTATGGCTGTGAGGTGACTGTCACTGCTGTGGTGAGCATCTCACCGGGCCACATGTGAAGCGGTGTGTGGTGGGTCTCTCCAGCCCAGCAGGCGCTCTCTTTGATCAGCATCCTGAGTAGAAGATGTGCATGGCCACAGTCACTGTGTTCCCACCCAAAAGTGTTCCCTGAATCTCTTGTATGATAGTCAAAGACACAATTCCTGTTTCAGGCTATGGGTGTGGGGAAGGAAGTGAAGCTACATAGCATTTGAAGTCATACCTGATTGATGGATCTGCATACAGGAGTGACGTTTAAAAGCAAGGAATTTTTAACTCAAGTGTGCCTCCTTTTATGCAACCCGCCCCCCTTTTTTTTTCTTTTTAGCTGGCTACAGTGTGTGGCTGTGGGCCGTGGAAGCCTTTGCCAAGCAGCTGTGTTTCCAGGATCAGTACGTCAAGGCTGCCTCTTACCTGCTGTCTATCCATAAAGTGTACGAGGCTGTGGAACTCCTCAAGTCAAACCATTTCTACAGGTCTGTGCAGTTTGGGTCTCAAGCAGCAGCCAGCATGCTGTGACCTAAACTTGTTGGTGAAGCAATGGGAACAGAGAAGACAGCATAAAAGTAGTTGGGGTCTTGATGCCTCACAAAGGCCACTCCCTTAAAGATTTTCCTCATGTGTATGTGTGTGGGCATCTGCAAATGACCACAGGTGCCCGCAGGGGCCAGAGCCAGGGGATCCCCCTGGAGCTGAAATGTTATGAGCTAGCTCCGTGCCCTGGGGGAGCTAACCAACATTGGGCCTGCACAGAAGAGCAGTGAGTGCTCCGGGCTGCTGAGCAGTTTCTCTGGTCCTCTTCCCAACCTCTTTTTTTTTTTTTTTTTTTTTTTTTTTTTTTTTTTTTTTTTTTTTTTTTTTTTTTTTTTTTTTTTTTTTTTTTTTGCTGCACGCCTTTGATCCCAACACTTGGGAGGCAGAGACTGGTGGATCTCTGTGAGTTCTAAGCCAGCCTGATCTACAAAGCAAGTGCAGGACAGAAAAACAAAAAGAGAGAGAGAAAGAAAAAAGGAATATTCAACATTCCTGTCTTAGTTTTTATTGCTATAATAAACACCATGACTGAAAGCAACTTGGGTGAAGAAAGGGCTTATTTCAGCTTACACCTCAAAAGTCTCAATCACTGAGGAAAGTCGGGGCAGGAACCTAGAGGTAGGAACTGAAGCAGAAGCCATGGAGGAACCCTGCTTACTTCCTTGTTCCCTTTGGCTTCTTCAGTTTGGTTTCTTATATAGCCCAGGGCCAGAGGTGGCACTGCCCGCAATGGCCTGGGCTCTCCCAGGTCGATCAACAATTAAAGACAGCCCTAGGCTGCAGAGGTGGTGCAGTGGTTAAGGGCACTGACTGCTTTTTCAGAGAACCTGGTTTCATTCCCAGCACCCACATGGCAGCTCACAACTGTCTCTGACTCCAAGAGCTGACACCCTCATACAGACATGTATGCAGGCAAAACATCAGTGCACATAAAATAAAGGTAAATAGATTATATATTTTTTAAAAAAGTGCTTATAAAAAAAATTAAGACAGTCCCCACAGACTTGCCTTCAGGCCATTCTTCTGAAGGTGTTTTCCCAATTCAGATGTTGAGTTGACAGAACCAACTGGCACAGTTCAGATGAAGGGCCTCCACCTGTTTCGGGGTGACTGGTGTCTCCTTTCAGTTTAACACTGGTGTGAGTGTTAGCCATTTAGACACATGCTCTAGACCCTTAGTTCTCTGTCACCGTGCCTGTCATTAAATGTGATGTTTGAGTGTTGATTTGCTGTGATTGGTTTAAATCTGTCCACTGTGGTGCTTCTGTCGATTGTCAGATGTATCTTTTTTTCTGTTTTCTTTTGGATGGACTGTTTTGGTCTAGCTCCAGTACTGACTTCCTATCTACATTCTCTTGTAGAAATTCACTTGTTTACTTTAATATGTACAGATGTTTTGTCCGTATATTTGTGCACCATGTGTGCCTGGGGCTTGAGAGACCACAATATTGGGTCTCCTGGAGCTGGAGTTACAGATGGTTGTGAGCCACTGTGTGGGCGCTTGGGATTGAACCCAGATCCTCTGGAAAAGCAGTCAGTGCTCTTAACCATTGAGTCATTTCTCCTCATCTTTTTATTTTTTTATATCATATATTCTACTGATAATTCACAAAACGTTTTTGTGTATGAAAGCCTGTAATTTCACCTTCTTTTTTTTTTTAACTTATTTATTTTAATTTCACATGCATTGATGTTTTGTCTACATGTAAATCGGTATGAGGGTGTCAGATACCTTAGAACAGCTGTGACCCACCATGTGGGTGCTAAGAACTGAATCGGGATCCTTGGAAAAATAGCCAGTGCTCTTAGCCACCAAGCCATCCCTAGACCCTCACTTTCATCTTAAGAGAGCTTTTCCAAGTTTAGAACTCTAGATTGTTTCCAGATGTGGTGGTGCACACCTGTAATTCTACAGGATCCTATGCTGCAGGTTTTCTTTCTACAGTCTTTGGCTTCGCTTTTTTATTTATGCAGCCCAGTTTGTCCTTGAAACCCCTGCCCTAGTTTTCCAGGTGTTTAAAGTACAGGTGTGCACTGCATGACAGCTGTATTTTCAGGTCTGCTGCATGAGAACAGTGGAGTTTTCTCTTTTTGGGTCTTGGACTGTCACTGACTTTTCAGTGCTGTGAAGATGTGAGGTTGTCCTTTTGTTTATCTTGTCTGGGTTTTGCTCTCCTCCTTGAGAGAATGCTAAGCTTTGTTGTGGCTCACCTTGATCTTTTTGGCAACCGAGAACAGTCCGATGGGGCTAGCTTCAAATTTGTGGCCATGTTGTCTGCCTCTAGAGTGCTGGGATTGCATGCCTTCCCCGTATTTCAGAAGGGCAGATTTAGAGATGTCCATCCTGTAGATTTGTGTGGGCCTCCTACCTTCTGATATCTCTGTCACAGGCCTTGTTTAGTGAGCAAGTCCCACACAGCAGGCTCTGGGTATCATTTGGCTCCCAGCTCCATGGTTCGGCCTTTCAGAGTTTCCAACATGGATAGAGACGCAGCCAGAGTCACAAGCAGAGCTTGGCCACCTCTGTGAACAGCTTTCTCCTCTGGCGCTGCAGGTCTCTGGTTTAAAGGATTATGCCTAGAAGTAAAAGCCCCAAGTACCTTTCCGTGTTGCTCTTTGGATGGTTTTTCATCCGTCCTACAGCCTTAAGGTGACTGCAGCTCAAGCAGAACCGCACTTGGGTGATGTTTGCCGAGTGATGCAGGTCTCCCACACCCTGAGGTGCTCCGTGAAAAGGATCAAAAGTGCCACTCTTTAGTTTTGGATCACTTTAATGGAAACATTTTCAACTTTGGAATGCTGTTGAGTCCCCGGCGGCAGACACAGGCTCTCCGAAAACCTCATTTCCAGCAATGTGTAAACTTTGTCACTGGCAGCATGAAGTGATGTGCTTGGCTTTGTTGACTTTTGAGAAAATATCTGTAAAATACCCAAAGCCAATAGCTTGTTTATCTGTTAGTTTTATTTGGTTGTTTTTTGTTGTTGTTGTTGTGTTTTTGTTTTTGAGGCAAGGTTTCACTTTAGCTCAGCTCACTGGAACTCACTGTGTAGACCAGGCTAGCCTCAAATTCTGTGTACTGGAACTAAAGGTGAGTAGCTCTGAGCCTAGCAGTGCTTTTTAAGAAATGAGTTTTCATGAAGAAAGCAGCCAGCTGGGGGCTGGAGAGATGATGGACAAGGTCAGTGAGAATGTTGACCTGCAGGCAGGAGACCTGTGTTTGGACCCAGCACCCAGTGAAAAGCTGGGTGTGGCTGCCTGTGCCTGTGGCCCCAGGTCAGCAGGCGGGAATAAAAGGATCCCAGGAGCTCACTGACCAGCCAGCCTGGCCAGTTCAGTGACAGAACCTGACTTAAGAAGTGAGGTAGCACAGCAGGTAAGGGCTGTGGCCCCATGCTGTAGGAAGCCTGGCAGAACCAGCCCCTGCAGGTTGTCTGACCTCCACACACAGTCTCAGTGTGCACACAGCATAAGGTGAAGAGGGAGAAGACAGCCAACATCCTCTGTGACCTCAGCTTAGTTCGCTCTTCAAAAAATCCCCAGAGATGACTGATGTAGTTTGGAATGATGCCAGAAAAAAATAAATCTTGCCATGTTGTCATGGTGAGGGTTTAAAATGCTGATGAGGGGAATTTGCCAAATTAATCATTTGCCTGCCTTACGAGGGCACTCACCGTTTTTATTGGTAGTTGGAATGCTATATGCCTCATGTGGAGGAACACTTGAAGATTGGCTAAAGTACCTATTTTTGCCTTTAGGGAAGCTATTGTAGTTGCCAAGGCTCGGCTGCGCCCTGAGGATCCTGTCCTGAAGGACCTGTACCTCAGCTGGGGGTCCATCCTGGAGAGAGATGGCCACTATGCAATCGCAGCCAAGTGGTAAGCAAAGAGAGGCCAAGGCCAACTTAGTACCTGCCCAGGGCATGACAGAATGAAAGAACTGAGTGTAGACATGGGTCCAGTGACTGTAAGTGTGAAAAGAAGGGAAAATTCAGCCTAGCTTCATGCCCCACAGTTACAGGAAATGCCACAGGTAGTCAGCGACCTCAGTGGCAGACTTGAGGGCCACACCTGTTTCTGTTGATCAGATAAGCAGACTGTGGGGTGAGTCTTCTGTTTGGGTCAGTCAACAACTGTAGAGGTTTATAGTTCACAAGTCAACAGCGTGTGGCCATCCTGGGACAGATGTCACAGGGACAGCCAGAGCAGCGCTACCAAAGGGCACATTCAGTCACGTGAACACGAGGCATGGGAGCGTTGCGGCTGGTGACTGGGTTTTGTTCTTGCCACAGCTACTTAGGAGCCACTTCCGCCTATGATGCAGCCAAAGTTCTGGCCAGAAAAGGAGACGCAGCCTCTCTTAGAACAGCTGCAGAGCTGGCTGCCATCGCAGGAGAAAGTGAGCTGGCTGCTTCGCTGGCTCTCCGGTGTGCCCAAGAGCTGCTTGTGGTGAAGAACTGGGTGGGCGCGCAGGAAGCCTTGGGGCTGCATGAAAGCCTGCAGGTCAGTCTCCGGTCAGACTAACCCCCAATAGACAGACCCCAGTCCAAGGAGTGTCCTAGAGCATGCTGGGTGTCCTGCCTCACTGAAATTCTGCAGCTTGCTCATTGCCATGTTTGGGGTAAGAGACAGGCTGCTATTCAAAGTGGTTCCTGCTACTTACAGGTTTGTGCAACCATCTGAACAGCTGCTGCTGTGCCCAGAGTTCCTGCGTTAGCATTGTCTTCCTACAGAGCGAGGCCTTGGCCTCTGACAGGATGCTTATGGGGGTAGCAGGCATGTCTGGTTTCTGAAAAGCTCTGTTCCTGTGTGGCCAGAAATGACTCAGGGGAGGGAATATACCTCGATGGTAGCTCCTTTCCCTGGCATGGGAAAAGCCCAGGTTCCCTTCCCAGTACTTCATATACTAACGGCAGTTTAACAAGTAACAGACCTGAGAGCGGAGGGCTAGTCTGTAGTCCAGGCTTAATGTAAATGTACTCCATGGGCCAGGATGGCCTTGGACTGACAGTCCTGTTGGCTCAGTCTCTGTGGAGTTGGCTGTCCAGGGGTGAGCAACCATGCTACTTCTGACATGGACTATTTAAGCTCTTCTTTCCCTCACACAAATAAGGCCTAAAAACAGTGCCCAGCTGAGTGTTTAGAACCAAGGAAAGTACATAGTGGTTAGCTTTCATAGGGCTGGAAAGGGAGTGCCACAGGGCCATATTAGTTATAAAATGGCCGAATCTAGGTAGTCATTAGCCTACAGCTAAGAAAACGCCTTCCCAACAGCTCTTTTGCATTTCATTTTCTCCCCAAAGTAGCATCCTTGACAAAGCAAAAAAAAAAAAAAAAAAAAAAAAAAGTAAAACATCTCTGTAGCCTTTCAGTCCATATTTAGGTCAGAGTCATCTTCTTGCCCGTCTAGGCTTAACTAAGGCTGTCCGAGGGTTCACTGGGCATCTTGTGGCAATGAGAAATCCAACAAGTATTGATTTTCTGGAGCTTTCCTTGAAATTTTGTTCTTGGTGTATTCCCTGTCAGACCTGCTTGAACACAGCCTGTGCCAGCCCAGCTCCTGGGTCTGCCAAGCTTGTCTGTTCCAACATCACGGCACTGTCGCGGTAGACAGAACCTAATGTTGTAGGACTCTGGGCTGGACCTAGATATGGCTTCCAGGATAGAAGTTGTGGCTGTCATTAGGACTCTGTATAAACAAGTTCCTCCCTTTCCTCCTCAGTGGAGCATGGGCCTGAAAGGAGGCTTGAGTACTGTGGGCTCAATCAGCTGTGTCATGTAGAACTCTTACAAGTTGTGTCATCTACGTTTTCCTGTGTCACACCTCTTTGTTGCTGGATCCCAGGGCCAAAGACTAGTCTTCTGCCTCCTTGAGCTTCTGTGCCGGCACCTGGAGGAAAAGCAGCCCGCAGAGGTCAGAAGTCCCTCCTCCGTTTACCACCAGTGGGCCACAGGCTCACAGGGAACCTTGGTGCAGAGAGTGACTGGCGTGTGGCGCAGCAGCTTCAGTGTGGACACCCCGGAGCAGTGTCGGGCCGCCTTGCGGAAGCTGCAGGATGTCAAGTACCCATCTGCCACAAGTAACACTCCCTTCAGACAGGTGTGCCACATCCCCAGCCACAGCAGCTGCATAGGATGCAATGTCTTCCTCCCTCGGAAAAATAGTAGAACAGTTTCTACCTCAAAAAAAAAGACAAAGCAGTCCTGGCCTTGGGAAGACCCAGCACATGAAAGCCTCAGGCTGTGTGCTCATTGGGGCCTCTCAATTGTTTAATTGTGAAATACAAGAAAGTTTGGGGCTAGAGTAAAGCTTAGTGGTTAAGAGCACTGGTTGCTCTTGCGAAGGATCCAAGTGGGTTGTGTATGGGTTATCAGCATCCATGTCTGTGATAATAGTTTCAGGGGATCCATCATCCTCTCCTGGCTTTGAGGGCATAAGGTACACACATCGTGCACAGACATCTCACAGGCAAAACACTACCTGTAATAAGGTTGAAGTCCCCTTGTTCTCAGCTGCTGTCTCCCCACACACATCCACATTCCTGGCTCACCAGAGTGCACCTGCCTCCGCACTTCTCTGCTGATGCAAAGATGTCAGGCTAATGTGCTGCTTCTGTGTTCATCTTAGGAACATCCCTCCATTTGTCTACTTTTTAATTTTTAAATGAAAAGACATTGTACTTTTGAGTAAGGGGACAAATGGTAATGAGTAATGGTTTACAAAATGGAAAGCAGTTTCTTACAAAGATAACATACTCCTGTGCAGTGACTGGGTGGTTCATGATAAATGAAATCAGGAGCCACTCAAAGTTCTGCATCAAATATTCGCAGATGTTTGGTCCACAACTGCCAAACCGAACAGCCACATGAGGGAAGAACAGACTTCTGGAGCACAGAGCAGTAAACTCGAGAAACATGCTCCAGCAAACTGTGAAACTGACGCCATTTACATGAATGCCAGGAAAAAAATGCCAAGGTGGCACAAGAACAGTAGCCCTTCACACAGTAAGGGAGAGCATCTAGGAGGGGTGCTGTCAGGATGACTGCTTTGACAAGTGTTCAGTGCCCTCATTTTGGAGTAGCTATAAACTTGTCAGAATGCTTCAGACCTAAAGGCTGGAGAGACGCTGCGGTCAAGTACGTAGACTGCTTTGACTGAGGCCCTGTGTGTAATCCCCAGCGGGACAGCTTACTCCCCGTCTTCCCCGCATTGGAGAGAGAAGCAGAAGCAGCTAGACCCCAAGGCCTTGCTGTCCAGCCAGTGTAGCCAAATTGGTAAGCTTCAGATTCAGTGAAAACCCTGTCTCAAAAGATAAAATAGGGCCAGGCAGTGATGGCACACGCCTTTAATTCCAGCACTCGGGAGGCAAAGGCCGGTGGATCTTCAAGAACAGCATGGTCTACAGAGTGAGTTCCAGGACAGCCAGAGCTATGCAGAGAAACCCTGTCTCAAAACAAAGCAAAAAAAGATAAAAAGGAGAGGGATTGGGAAGGATAGGCAACAGTGTGCCCTGACCTCCACTTGCTGCTATCAACTTGTTCTCGTGATTTCTGTTGATTTTCTGTTTTCTTTTGTTTGAGATGGGGCTGCATATAGCCCAAGGTGGCCCCAAACTTCCTATGTAGCTAGCATGACCCTGAGGTCCTGGTCCTCCTGCCTCTCTCTCCCCAGTGGTAAGCTTACAGTTGTGTGTCTCCATACCAAGTGTGTGTGGTGCTGAGACTGGAGCCCAGGGCCTCATGCGTGCTGAGCAGGCGCTCTCTGCCAATTAAGCATCCTGCGCCGCCACCACCATTTTATATCTCTAATTATAGATCCAGAAATTTACTTTGGTTTTGCTTGCAATCTAAAGACAGGCTCTTGTATAGCCAAAGCTGCCTTTGATCTCACGATCCTTCTGTCAGTGCATCTCCTCAGCATGCCTAGACTTCACCAGCAGACAGAGGCTGGTGGGTGGGAGATGACGGCTTTCCAAAGATTGGTGTTCTATGTGATTGGCTTGTAGTGCAGTTTTTGGCTATGGGACCAGCCTGTCAAGTCTCTGCCACAGGAGGGCTTTAGCAGGTGAATGAGACTCTGGCTTTTCTCCAGCTGCTGCTTCATATCTGCCATGACCTGACCCTGGCCCTGCTGAGCCAACAGGCTGCCTGCTGGGAGGAGGCTGTGCCGGCGTTACTGCAGGCTGTGGTTCAGAGCTACACCTCAGGGAACTTCACCCTCATGCAGGAAATCTACTCAGCCTTTCTTCCGGGCGGTAAGTGACTACACACACACACACACACACACACACACACACACACACACACACACCCATCTGCCTGGGGTCCTCCCATTCTAGCATAGCATAATCACCTCAAATGGTACTGTACTGGGAGTAGCAAGTAAAAGACATTAAAAGGCAATGATCTGCGGCAGGGGGATCACTACAAACTATGAGCTACCTAGCCATTTCAGTGTTACCCAAGGTTACCAAGTGAGACAAAAGCAAAGCTCAAGGGTCTGCACTGGCATTTTTGCCTGGCCCCGCTCACTCCCTCAGAGCTCAGGTGCAGAGGTAGAGCTGGCATGGGGTGCAGGCACCCTGTCTTCCAGCACTGGGCAGGTGTATGAGGGGCTACAGTCAGTCAGATCAGCAGTTCAGGGTAACCTTTGGCTACATGGTAAGTCTAAGCTGGGCTATGTGAGACTCTGTGGAACCCACCACCACCACAAAAGAGGAAGAAGGGTGCTAGGCATTCCTTATCTCTGTCTCTGCAATTAATCTCAGTTTTCAGAGCTCAGTATGGCTCACGCCATCATTCCCTACCCTCATCCCCATCAGTGTGGCCCTGGAGCTTTTAGTGAACTAATACTTTTCTGTTACGCTCTGAGTAAGGCAGTGATGGCCTCGTCCCAAGACAAGTCTGTGTCACAAGTAGAAATTTAATTCTATTGGCGTTGGGTAGAAGGCTGTCATCCCAAGAGTCACATTGCTGTCCCTTTTCCTGGGGGTCTGTCTTCTTGGGTGATAGACCAGAAGGGCGAGAAGCCAGATTTCTCGCAGATGGAGAAATGTGTATTATATTCCAAGAACCTTTTCCTCTAGGCTGTGACCACCTACGAGACAAGCTGGGTGACCTGTCTCCTGCCATGGCAGCTTTCAAAAGCTTGGAGGCCTTTTTTATATACGGGCAGCTGTATGAAGTCTGGTGGTCGCTCTGCGGCCCTGACCCCGAGACAAATGTCTGGGTGTGGTCAGCTAAAAGCACAGTCTCTGACGAGCAGAGCAAGCCCGCGGATAGCGCCAGTGCTGAAGACGCGGAACCTGGGGCTACTGCTCAGCCACGGTCAAGGGAAGCTCCAGGCCCAGGCCTGAGGCTCAGTGCAGAGAGTGAGTGTTTGCTGAGTGCCTGCAAGGAGCTCTTCTCAGAAAGGCATGCCAGCCTACAGACCTCCCAGAGGGCTGCTGCTGAAGTCCAGGAGACGCTGGCAGAGATGATCCGCCGGCACCAAAAGAGTCAGCTCTGCAAGGCCACGGCCAATGGCCCCAACAAAGATGAAGCCAGCCAGGAAGCAGAGCAGACTCCTTCCCGACCTCAGAGCCCAAGGTGAGTTCAGGTCTGGGGCCATATTCGCCATGTTGTCCAGGTAAGTATGTGACACCATTGACTATGCCTCTGGGTCAGACAGCTAATCCCAGCCCTTTTGAAGCCACTCAGCACTTTGCAGATCCACCCCAGAAGCACGCACCTCTGAGACTGCGGGTGTGTGCCGTTGTGCCTTTTATCTTGATTACATTCCCCAGGCTAGAACCTAGAAAACACCAGTAAATTCAGTAAATCTACAGAGGTTATACTAACTTCAAGAAATTATGGGGCTGGAGAGACAGATTGTAGTTAAGGGCACCCGCTCTTTTAGAAGACCTGAGTTCAGTTCCCAGCGCCCACATGAGGGCTCACACCTGCATGTAACTTTAGCTCCAGAAGATGCAACACTCTCTTCTGACCTTCTGACGTCCATGGCACCTGCACTGGTGTGCACACACCCACTCAGAGACACATGCACACACAGAAATAATGAGTCTTCAGAAAATTAAAATGACACGCCTGTCATCCCTACACTCTGAAGCTGGAGGCAGTGGGTACAGAGGTAGTTGAAGGACACGTTGAATTTGTGGCCACCTAGGAAATGTGGTTCTGTCTCTAGGAGAATTAGGAAATGGTCTATTGTAACTTAAGAGATCCTAGCTGCAGCTGGAGGCAGCTGGGGTTTGCTTTTCGTCTGTGTATAAGACATGGTCTTTCCCTACGGCATCCCTTCCTCGGTCTCCCAAGACCAGGGATTGCAGATGTGAGCCGCCATGCCCAAGCCAGCTTTGCTTTTATTAACAATGCTGTAACACCCTCAGGTTGGCTTTTACCTTTGCTCACAGGATCCCTGTGAGGACCTTGGACACCGCTCCTGGCTGCCTCTCGCTGCCTGGGGACCCTGATCTTTCACACTTGCCTGCTGTCTGTCCTCTAAAGCCCTTATAGTCTGTGTCACAAGTAGTAGAAAAGTGACAAACTACATCTTCCTGTTCTCGTCCCATTCTGTTGCCTTCTCTTGATCTCTATTTATGAGCTGAAGTTACTTAGGCAGAACAAGTGGCTGGATTCAGGAAAGTACAGAGGATGAGAATAAAACGGACAAATGACCAGTGAACCCAGGAAGACAGTCACTGTCACTCGGTCACTGGGGACACATAAGCCAAGACACAGTGAAAGGCTGGCTATAGCTGAGTAGGGAGAGTCTTGTCCCCTGCATGCAGGAAGCCCTGGACCCCTTCACTAGCCTCACACTGACAGTGGTGCATGCCTGTAATCCCAGCACTGATGCGGTAGAAGCAGGAGGATCGAGAGTTCAAAGTCATCCTCAGATACATAGAGAAGGGCAAGGACAGCCTACATAAGACCTTGCCTTTAAAAGAAAAAACAAAACGAAACTGCAGTGATACACCACTTTATTCCCACTGTGCTGTGGCTGCTGCCAGGAATGACGCAGCACAGCTTGGACCTTCGTTCCTGGTGAGAACACCATGCCAGTTCCTTGGGAATCAGAAACTGAGACTGGCTGTCAGATGTAGCTGTTCTGCTTCTGTGTCAAAAGAATTGAAAGCAGGGCAGCCTGACATGTTTTGCATGCCTGTAATCCCAGCACGAAGGACCTCAAGCTTGAAGCCAGTCCAGGCTACACAGAAAGATCCTGTCTAAATAAATAAGTGCAGGGATAAGGAAATGATTGAAATCCACTCTTGGTATAAACATCTGCAGCACTGTGTGATAGCATTGAGATGGGGAGGCAGCCCAGTGTCCAAGGACAGGCGACTAAACTAGCAGAAATGAAGTCCTGCTCCCTGTTTCAAAGGGAGGAAATTGGGGCACATACAAGGTAAAAGCCGTAACGATTCCTTCAAGACAGGAGTGTGTGCTGCCAAGAACGGGGAGCAGAGATGAAACATTGTCGTGGAAGGGCAAGGTCCAGCCCCCCAGAGCCCTGGTCCTGAGTGTAGTTGGTAGTGGTAAATGCCTTTAACTCCAGTCAGAGGCTAACCTAGTATACAAGTCAAGTTCCAGGCCAGTCAGGGTCACACAGTGAGACACTGACTCAGAAGTTCTGGGCCTGCGTGGTAGTGATGGTCACACAGCATGATGGGTGGATGTTCTTAGAAGGTTGACATGGTTTTAACTATTGTTTACCACAATAAAAACCGCGGTGGGGGCAGGTTGCTCAGTGGGTAAAGGCACTTGCCACCAGGCCTAAAAATGTGGAGGGAGAGAACCATTTCCTGAAAGTTGTCTTTTGGCCTCTGCATAAACACATTGTGGCATGCAAGTACAATCACAAGTGCACAAATAGACGTTCAATAAAAAAGTTTTGTTTTTGTTTTTGTTTTTCATTTTTGGTTTTTCAATACAGGGTTTTTTCTGTGGAGCCTTAGCTGTCCTGGACTTGCTTTGCTTTATAGACCAGGCGATCCACCTGTCTCTGCCACCCAGAGTGCTGGGATTAAAGGCGTGCACCACCACCATGCCCGGAAAAGGATTTTTTTTTTAATTGAAACATTTGGGGTAAAAAAATAGGTGACCATTATGTGACTTCAGCTTATTGTTATTCTTACTAGCAGAGAAGAAAAAAATGCACCAGTCTCTCTCCCTGAATTAACCAGAAGGCTCACAGAGGCGAATGAGAGAATAGCTGAGGTTCCAGAGAGTATAAAGGTAAGGGCATTTGGAGATGCTTCAGGACGAACCCGGGAAGCCACCGACATCTATTGTCACTGTATTGCTAAACTCTCATAATATGAAAGCTGGTGTGCTGGTACACGCTTTAATCCTAGCACTTGGGAGGCAGAGACAGGCAGATCTCTATGAGTTTGAGGTCAGCCTGGTCTACAGAGTGAGTTCCAGGACAGCCAAGGCTATACAGAGTATCCCTGTCTCAAAAAAAAAAAAAAAATGCAGTTATCTCTGCTTACCTGAAGTGATTTGTGAAAGTAGCAGTACAAAGCACACAGCTCAGTCTTGGAGGAAACCAAACAAGTTACGTTTGGTTGAGAGGAAAACACTGAACGCAGATGTTAGATGGTAGCTGTGCCCAGCACTCATGGAGGGACTGTGACATGTGAGAGTTGATCTGGGGCACGAGAAGACTCACCCATAAGGACATGCCACCAGCAGTGCCACTTTCATTCCTATCTGCGTGCAGTTGTCAGCGTGTGGCTCTGCAGATACTTCCTTGCCTTTCCTGTATTTTTTAGGCCTGGCCCTTCCCAGATGTGTTGGAGTGCTGCCTCGTCTTGCTTCACATCGGGTCCCAGTGTCCTGGCGCTGTGCGCCCTGAGATGCAGCAACAGGCCCAGAAGCTCCTTCAGAAGTATGGCCACACTAGAACTTACAGAAGACACTGCCAGACACTGCACACATGAACTTCCAGAGGCCAGAAAGCTGTGCTACACAACTCGTGACAGCTTCCCCTCAGTCACAGATCACCAGGCCCTCAGTGGAAAGATGCTGTGATCCAACAGACAGATGAGGGTGACGGATGCTTGAATCTACTCACAATGGACCCTGCCTGGTGCCTCCCAAGTGGCTTCCTGGAATGGAGGGAAAAGCCAGCAGGGCCACTCAGAACTAGCCAAGACTGTTGGCTCTAGCCTTACATGGGTTCCCCAAAGAGAAGCCTTTGTATTTACCCAAAGTCTGTCTGCCCCAGATGCAGCTGCCTTTATAAATCCTCTCCATCAGAAGCGTCTCATTCTGTGGGAGGGACACTTGACGTGCGCCTATCACTGTTGGGGTTTGGGGTTCTTAATTGTTAGCTGGGCTTGCCCACCTCTCAAAAACTAAAGGAATTAGCTTTGTCCATCGTGTTACTTTTTATGGAGTTGGTTACATGGACAAATGGCTAAAGCTTTCCGAGAACAGAGCTAGTGAGGCCATCTGTTGCCCTCCAGGTTGTGACATGACTGGTCAGACAGCTCGGGGAAAAAAAAAATCACTCTCAGTGGTTCTTAGTCTTTAGGGTCATAAAACCCTTTTATTAAGAATTGACTGAAACACAGCATGGAGAGCAATACATATTCCTCCTTTTACGTGTGCCTCCCAGGTCATTAGACTCCCACTAAATTCTATTTTTTCACCAGCCCTGGGCCTGCTGCCAAAGCTACTAACACAGCAAGCTAGGTCAAGACTGATGCCTCTGTGGTCACTGGTTTCTAGGACAGGAAAAGTAGACGTGCTCAGGTCAGGTGGGAAAAGCACATCATCCCTCTGCTGCTCCCCTGAGGGCCATTGTGAAGGTTTCGTCTTTGGGCAGCAAGAAATAGTCCCAGCTGGAAATCCTTGGAACACACATCTAAGATATTTGTGTGTGCCTAGCTTTGGAGTCTAAAAAAAATGCTAAACCCCCAAAAAGGAGACACCTTACCATTATGTGAACTCAAAGAAGATGCTTTAGTCTTAGAGAAGTCTTGACAAAGATGTGAGTAGGCATGACTACAGGACAATTCCAAGCAGCTTCATCTACAGAGGCGGGAAAAGTTGGTTCCCTCTGCTTAAATAAAGAACAGTTGGTAAACTACAAATTCACCTTTGTGATTTGCTGAAACAAATGCTTGTTGGGAGCAGTCCTGCACACGTGCCTGTCACTGCTTGGGATGACCCCGAGGCAGGAGAGATTGAATTCAAGTCGAGCCTGGGCTTTGAAGGGAGAGGTTGTCTTAAAAATAGTATCAAAGATCCAATAGGCTAGAGAAACGGCTTGGGTTAAGAGCATTGGCTGTTCTTCCGCAGGACCTGGGTTCGATTTCAACTCCACATGGTGGCTCACAAACATCTGTAACTCCAGTTCCAGGGGATCCAACACCATCTTCTAACTTCCACAGTCACCAGGCATACACGTAGTAAGTACATATGCATACACACAGAAAACACAACCCTAAAGTAAAACTACCCAATAGGAAAATGAAAAATAACGACTGTTGCCTCCTAAATTGCTCTTCTCAATGATGTCTGTCACCCTGTTCTCAACCTGAATATTATCATTTCTGTATCCCTAATGACGGAAATCACAAAGAACCAGAGAGGCAAAGGCATTCATTGAAGTTCTAGCAGAAAGCAGGTATTACTTTTGGGGGGAGGAGGCCTTATCCCTATCTAAAGTGATTTGGTCTCTACCAGTTGTTATCTCTTCCCACATCTCAACCCCAACCCCCGAGCCAGAGTTTTCTGTGTAGCCCTGGCTGGCCTGGAGAGATCCACCCGTCTGCCACCTGAGTGCTGGGATAAAAGGTGTGCACCACCGCACAGCCCTGTGCCTTCTCCCACCTCTTACTGGCTGCAGCATGCTCTAGCTCTGCTCTCAGTAGCTCCCTACTCCCCCAGCAGTGACTCCTTCCTGGTCTGCACCTTTACCTCCCAGCCTCTTGTGAGAACCTTGTCCTGCATCAGTTATGGCCTACCTTACTCATCCCTTAACCTCAGCATAAAATAACTCCCTGTCCCTAAATCTTAATCTTGGTGACTTTATACTGTTTTGACTATAATTGTGTAAACCATTTACTGTCCCAACGAGGTAGGTTCCTACCAGCAGTGGAGGACTGTGCCCTCCCTCTTGTCCACCCTGACACCGACAAGAGTGGCTAGTGGGTACCTACTGAAAGCTCATTGGCTGAATAAACTAGTAAACTGAGACACTCATTGGTAATTTGGAAACCCGGGCTCTCACATCTGGCAGCATTGGCTGACAAGAGGCTTAAAGTTGAGAACCAGCCTTGCAAACTAACAGATCTGCTGGAGTCCAAGGTCAGAAGCACACAGGGCTGACTGCTCGCGAAGGCTGTTCTCTTCATCTCCCCCAGCACCATCTCCATCAGAAGACACTGGCCCCTTGCGCGGCCATGCACTTCCATGAATGAAGGCCGTGCCAGCTCTCAAAGACTTGTGCCTTCCTCTAGCACATCACTGTAATGCTTACTACAGTCCCACTCCCCATCTCAGTACTTGAGACAGGTTAGTCTGCCCGCTGAGAAAAGCCAAGTTCAACCCAGCAGCACACCAGGGCACCTTTGCTGAGAGCTGCTATGCTGCCTTCACCATGGACCCCAAGGAATCTCTCACCTGCCAGTCAAAATTCTACATCTGTTAGGTACAGTGGTGCAGATGTACACGGCTTGCCATTCAGGAGATGGTGTGGAGGTCAGGGCCAGCCTAGGTTATAAGACCCTGACTCAAACTCTAGAAAGGCCCCAATACTTGGCTTTTTGTGCCAACAGAAAGGAAAAAATAAAATAATAACCCCTTAATCATGAAGTCTTAAGTTCAGTGTGTCCTACTGAATTGCACTCCATGAGTAGCTATTCTACTGTCCTGCTAAGGCCCAGCAGCTGGCCCAGGCGATGGTGTGTGCTCCCTCAATGAGACCTTCCATTCCATAGCTCAGATTGGTCCTGAGATGAGCCCATCCTGTCACAGACATTAGTTCCCAGTGACCAAAGACCACACCTCATGCCAATGGTTAAAAAGCAATCTTTATTTTACAAAATTAAAAACATAAATAATATTTACAAGCATCTTAAATACCAGCTTTCATACTTGACATTTTGTAATCAGTTCAAATTCAATTTCCCACAAGCTTTTAAAATGTAAGACCACTCAAGTGAGCTGCTGCCGTCTGTCTTTCTGGAGTCATTTAAAAAACTGCTTCATAAATGCCTAACCTTAAAGTCACTGGGTTCTGAGCACAGCTGTGGGAATGGCTGACAAGGTCTGAGGTGAATGCCCACGCTGCCCTGCTCACACATGACTCCTCCTCCTTTCTAAGACTCCAGTTCCAGAGCTCAGCTTTACCTAATCTTGACATCGCAGGCTTACTGAATAAAAGCAGGGGACAGAGGCTAAGAGAACACAGCTGATCGAGACCACCCTGCCGAGAACAAGATGGACTGGGAGCATGATCCACTCAAGGGCAGTTCAACATCTGAAAACTAAGGTGACAAGGTGAGGCTAGTTGCCAGCTTAATCTCACCAAAGGAGACAGATTCAGAAATGTCTCTAGATTTCAGCAAGAGCCATTGTCTACTGTGACGTCAGGACTACTGTCCTGCAGAAGCAGAGACAAGGCCAGGAAGCCTGCTGACACAGACCTGCTTCCCAAGAACACAAACCTTGTTCCCTGGCAACCTCAACTCATGTGAGCATCTTCGTCAGGGCAGCAAAGCCAAAGAAGAAAAATGACAACGCATAAGAGTCATACACATTTTACTGGTTTGTTTCAGACATCCTGGAGATTTAAAAAGGTGTCCATGGAGCCATGGATGCTGGTGGCAGGAGGCAGCAGAGGGGCGTGGGCATGAGGACAAGGAAGACTTGTTTACAAATTCAGAGTAAACCCCTCCTTCTGGACCTAAAATACAGGCATCTTTAAACAAAACCCAAAGTCTCTGCTTGGAGCAGACGCAGGTCGACAGCTGGGGCAGGTGGCACAGGCGGCATGGTGCACACACTGTCACTGCTGCATGTTGTTGATCATGGCCAAGATGCTCATCTTCTCCTGGGCAGAGTCTACATCCTCATTCTGCTTCTGGGCCACTCCCGTGCCCAGGCCATAGAGGCGCCCACAGTACTTGGCATCATCAATACTGTCCTCAAAGAATAGCTGTAGAACAGGACAGAACCAGCTGAGAATGGGGTCAGGAGTCATGTCCCCTCCCAGCTTCTTATGCCCTGACACTCAGCACACTGGACACTAACTCAGCAAAGACACCAAACACCTACCCCACAAGCTCTTCCTGTTCCTTTCCCTACATGTGGGCCTTGCTTCCTAATGGACTTGTGACTTGGCATTCCTGTGACTTGTCACTGCTGGAAACCCTCGGCTGTTGCTATAGAGTGACTATCCTGCCAAGCAAGGCACTGATCAAAAACTCAGGCTTGCCAAGTCACTTCAACTCCACTCCATCATGGTTTCTTATTCATGAAGTCATGTAAACCACATGTGATAGCACACACATGTAATCCTAGCACCTGAGAAGCTGCGGCAGAAAGTGGCCGTTGTGAGATAATAGACACTGAGCGCTCAGCAAGCAACTCAGCCTTGATATCACTGGACAGAAGCTGTTGGATCCTGCAGATCCGATCACTGCAGATGCTGAGCACAGCCCTGGCCAGAAGCACCACCACCACTAAATAGAATAAGGAACATCTCCAAGGTATCACCTAATGTGCCAGCTGGCAACTGCTGACCTAATACACCTGTGACTCTTTACAACTAAAATGGGCCTAGAAGTCCTTATGTTAAAGGCTTAATGCCAAATGTAGAGTTACTAGGACTCTTAATACGACCTTGAAGAGGTCGTACTCAGCCTCTTCCTGTTTCCAAGCCACCAGAGGACCACAGACCTCCTCTGCCAGGCACTGGCATTCTGATGCTCTGCCTTCCAGAACAGAGGCACCCAACCACTGGCTAAAATCTCTCAAGCTGTAAACCAAAATAAACTGGTCCTTTGAAGTTGATGGCATTTTGTCACGGCCTCAGAAAACTACTTCAACAAGTACCTGAACTCAGAACAGTGGTTAAAAGTAGCAAAAAAAGAATTACTGGGCTAGAGTGATGGCTCGGAGGTTAAGAATACTTGCTGCTCCAAAGGTCCTGAGTTTAATTCCCAGCAACCACATGGTGGCTCAAAACCATCTATAGTAAGATCTGGTGTACAGGCAGAATATTGTATAAATAATAAATAACTCTTTAAAAAAAAAAAAAAAAAAGAATTACTAACCAAGCATGGCAGCTCACAGCTGTAATCCTAGCCCTTAGGCTGAGGGAAAGGGAGAGCCATGGGTTCAAAGACAGCCACAAGCCTTTAATCCCAGTACTCAAGAGGCAAAGGAGGAAAGCAGGCAAATCTTCACATAAGTTTAAAGCCAGCCAGGGCTACACAGTGAGACCATGTCTTAAAAATGAAATACACTGTTCTTCCCCATTTTCTCCACTCTAAAATGAGATCCATGTCATGTCTACATGTTAATCCAATTTGTTCCTCAAGATGTCAACATAATCTTCCGGATGGTGGGGAACACGCCTTTGGTCCCAGCACACGGGAGGCAGATGCAGGTGAATCTCTTGAGTTTGAGGAGGCCAGCCTGGTCTACAAAGAGAGTTCCAGGACAGCCAACACTACACAGAGAAACCCTGTGTTGAAAACCAAACCAAACAAAGAAATAAAAATTTAAAAATATATGTCAACAAAATTGTTTTTTGTTTTTTTTGTTTTGTTTTGTTTTTGTAAAGACAGGGTTTTTTTGTGTAGCTTTGGCTATCCTGGACTTGCTTTGTAGACCAGATTGGCCTCAACTCACAGCGACCCATCTGGCTCTGCCTCCCAGAGTGCTGGGATTAAAGGCATGTGCCAACATGCCCAGCTTTCATTATAATTTTTCAAAGCATATTCTTCCTCTTCAAATATATTTTAAAATCTTTGGTTTGGTTTTACAAGACAGGGTTTCTCTGTGTAGCCCGGCTATCATGGAAGTCAGTCTATAGACCAGGCTGGCCTCAAACTAAGAGACCCGCGCCTGCCTCTGCCGCCCTGGGTGCTGGGATTACAGGCGTGCACCACCACATGGCTATTTTAAAATTTAAAGAGCAGGTAAATAAACTAAAAAAAATCACCCTTCACTAGAGAAATAATATTCAGTAATTAACAGAATTCAGCCTAGTGGGTAGACTAACAAAGAGACTGCTTCTTTAGAAAGCAGAGGGAAATACAGGGGAGGACTGGGTGGCACCCTGAAACCCAGAGGCCTCACTGTCAAGAGGCCCTTGCATTAGAGTATCACCTCTTTCATCCTGAAGAAAGCCATCCCTGTCAGCAGAGAGTCTGAGCCTGCTTGATGCTGCCTTCCAATCCTCTGCAAATCCAACTGATCAGCCACCTCCTGAAGGCCTCCCTAGGGACAGAAAACAGGGATGTCACATAGCAACACTATTCTCCCGGACTCAGCTAAGTCCACTAAGTGAGTTTATTTAGCAGTGGGTCAGGCCATTCATCTAACAGGCTTCAGTAGCCATCTCTCAGACCTTTACTCTTCCTCTTTCCAAACAATACACTGCTGCATGCCCTTGTGCATGCAGAGATGAGAAGCCAACTTGCGCACATGCCGGGTCTCTCCTACCACATGGGTTACAGAAAGTCAGGTCCATCAGGTTTGGCAGCAGGCTCCTTCACGGGCCGAGCCATCTCACAGGCCCAATGTGAACTTTTGAAGAGTTAGGAACCCCTCCAAGAATGTGGGGCAGTGCAGGACTGTCGTACCACACACTGCCTCATGTTACCAACTACTTTGTGGGGTTCTCAGGCCTAAGAGAAAGGCAGCCAGCCTCAGGATGCAAAAAATAGGGCTTTTTGATGTCCAAGTCACCAACAAAGACAGCTACAGAGCAAGCCCTGTACCACTCAGCTCGATTAACACTCTAGAAGTCTGGCGGCTGGCAGGCTTCAAAGAAAGCATGCTGAATACAACATTAAAGCAAAACTAGTCTGCATTGGGGGCTTGCTTCTTTTATTGCTAGAATTAAGGAGAATGCTATCTGTTACCTTAAGATTTTTGCAGCTCTTCATCAAGTATTTCACATCATAAATGGATGGGAAGAAAAGATTCAGGATGTGAAAAAACTCATGCTCTTCTTCTGGCAGCCGAGAATCTGTAAGCAACTTTACCATGTAGCCAAAATCATAACCACTAAGGGAAAAAGGAAGCGGGTGTCAGAAAGCAGCATCAGGCCAGCCTTGAACCTAAGCTGTGAGGAGGGGACAAGCCATAGTTCCCAGGGACTGACCTGTGAAATGAGAGCCACTTGACATTGTCACACAGAACCACTCCAGACGTCATGAGCAGCTCCGCGAAGTGCAGTGTGTCAATCCCTTCCTCCTCGTGCTTCTGGAACTGCAGCCCCGAGTTTGCAAGGAGGTCTATGGAATCCTGGGAGTACATATCCTCTCTGAAAAACAAGGAGTCACCATGAGCCAGTGGTAGTACACAGAAGCAGAAGGAGAAATATTACCCTTAGCTTAGAATCTGGAAACACAGCTGCCCTGAAACACTCCACAAACCATGAGATCTGTATCTCCTACTTACAGAAAATCTACATTCTCTCTCTTTTTTAAAAGTAAGTGAAAGAGTTAGATAAAGTTGTGAGGGACCATTTGAATGCTAAAAATCGAGCCCAGGTTTTTTTGGAAGAGCACCCAATGCCTTAACCACTGGGCTGCCCTTCCAGCCCTTTTGTGTGTGTGTGTGTGTGTGTGTGTGTGTGTGTGTGTGTGTGTGTGT
>NW_026587032.1:6171201-6172447 GCF_907164565.1 Psammomys obesus | reverse complement strand
TGTGTGTGTGTGTGTGTGTGTGTGTGTGTGTGTGTGTGTGTGTGTGTGTGTGTTTAATCTTTTTAAAAAATTATTTACGTAAAATAGGTGTTTGGCTGCATGGATGTCTGTACACCAGAAGGGAGCACTGAGATCTCATTATAGACAATTAGCAGCCATGCCAGTGCTGGGAACTGAACTCTTGGACCTCTGGAAGATCAGCGGTGCTCTTAACCACTGAGCTTTCATCTATCCAGATCTTTGTTTTTGTAAACAGGTGCTCTGTGTAACAGTCTTAGCTGTCCTGAAACTCTCTGTAGAGCAGGCGGCCTGGAACTCCCAGGGAACAGCCTGCCTCTGCCTCCCGAGTACTGGGATTAAAGGCCTGCACCACCACAGCCCCTGCACCACCACGCCCTGCATTTTTAAATTTTTAATCATTCACATTCTTTGTACCATTTAAACTTGAATTAAACAAAACAAACTTGAAACAGAACTAAAACTCAAGTTTATTTCTAAACAAAAAGGAGTGGCTGGAGGAGGCTCAGCACTAGGAGCTCTCGCTGTCCTTGCGGGTGACCCAGGATGGGCGCACAGGCACTGTTACATAAGTCTCAGGAAGCTCTGGACACCAGGCACACACACGGCAGTCAAAAATGCAAGCAAAACATGCGTATACATAAAATACAATTTTAAAATCTTAATAAAAGAAAGTATCTACTCGGATCTTTTGCCAGTCTCTCGTTTTGTTTTAGGTGGGGGATTTGATACTAGTTCCATCTATTTAGCTCTGGCTGTCCTAGAACTTATTATGTAGACCAGGCTAGCCTCAAACCCACTGAGATCTACCTACCTCTGCCTCCTGAGTGCTGGGATTACAGCTGTGTACCAGGACACCCTATTTTTTGCCAATTTTTAACTGGGTTTGTCTCCCTTTCTTCTGTGATACTGGGGATTAAACTGTGAATGTATTAATTGAGTGTTATTCCACTGAGCTACACAGCAGCCTGGATTGTTGTTTAGGCTAAATTGCAAGAGTTCTTTAAAGAAAAAAAAAACTTGCCAAGTATAGTAGTACATACCTGCAGTCCCAAAACTCTGGAGGTAGAGACAGGCAGATCTCTGTGAGGCCAGCCTGGTCTACATAGCAAGTTCCAGGCAAGCCAGGGCTGCATAGCGATCCTGTCGAAAGAAAGGAAGGAAGAAAGGAAGGAAGGAAAGAAGGAAGGAAGGAAGGAAGGAAGGAAGGAAGGAAGGAAGGAAGGAA
>NW_026587032.1:6078167-6171191 GCF_907164565.1 Psammomys obesus | reverse complement strand
AAGGAAGGAAGGAAGGAAGGAAGGAAGGAAGGAAGGAAGGAAGGAAGAAAAAGAGAGAGAGGAAAAAAGAGAGAAAGAAAGAAAGAGAGAAAGAAAGAAAAAGAAAGCAGAAGAGAAAGAAAAAAGAAAGAGAGAGAAAGAAAGAGAGAGAGGAAAAAAGAGAGAAAGAAAGAGAGAAAGAAAGAAAAAGAAAAGAAAGAAGAGAAAGAAAAAAGAAAGAAAGAAAGAGAAAAAGAAAAAGAAAGAAAAACTCCCCTTCCTGACTGTTGTATCCAACACTTACCCTTGTTCAAAGAAATGAAAATATAATTAGCTGGGCATGGTGGCACACACCTTTAATCACAACACTTTAGAGGCAGAGGCTAGTGGACCTCTAAGTTTAAGGCCAGCCTGGTCTAAATAGCAAGTTACAGGACAGCTAGAGCTACATTATAGCACCCACGTCTTTCCCACCACCCCTGTCCCCAGAAAAAGAACCATAATTAGTAAAACCTATGGCAATCGGTCCACTCAAATGTAGCCATCTAAGAATAACACTGAGGGTCACTAAGACACTTACGTCAGGTTGAACTTGAAGTTGAACTGCCACGTGTTGATTCCAGAAGGGTACTCCCCCTTCTCATTTGTGAATGTAAGGCCCAGCTGGATGATTTTTAGAAGGTCAACATTGCACCGCAAAAGCTGATACTGGTAATCTATGGAGCTTCGAAATTCACCAATTGGTCGTACCACAACACCTGGAAACTCTGTGTCCTAGGAAAAAAAGCCTCCCACCATTAAGTCTCCTCAAACAGTGGGTACTGGACTAGCAACTCCTGAGCAAAAAACTGTTTCAGTTTACAGAAGCCCCAAGATAGGCTCCCAAGGTCTGGAAAACAGGACACACACAGGTGCCTGGGTAACTAGAGGGAGATGTGACGTCAGGTAGGAACTCCTTTTTTTCTTTTAACTCATTTTTATTTCATGTGCATTTGTGTTTTGCCTGCATGTATGTCTGTGTGAGGGTATCAGGTCCCCTGAAAGTGAAGTTACAGACAGTTATGAGCTGTCATGTGGGTGCTGGGACTTGAACCCAGGTCCTTTGGAAGAGCAGCCAGCACTTATAACTACTCCAGTCGCTAGGAAAGAACTTTTTGTTTGTTTGTTTGTTTGTTTTAATCATGCAAATTTTATCGTGGCCCCATACAGGCTTGTCAGGCATTTTTCTCCAAGAGCCTCCTGAAATGGGAGGGCTGGGTTGTGGGACTCCTGGATGGCTCCCACACCCCATTATTACATTTAGACTCAGTTCCACCTGAGTCGACACCCCTGCACCCGAGCACAGCTGGTAGATCTCCTCCCTTGGATACAGGGATGCCAAGGTGAGCTCCTCATTTCTTGGATGCAGACTTAGGAAGGAACTTCTGATATGAGTTAAATACAAATACAGTCAAGTTAGATGTGGTGACCCCCAGGATCTTTGCTCCTTCACACTAGCTTCCTGGTATTCTTGACACTTAAGATAGCAGCATGGCTGATGGCCTGCTATTCAGAACCCTCATCTTGGTCCACTAAGAACAAATACAGCTTTCTTTTCCTTGAGTGACTATCTCACTGCCCTGTGTATATAAGATTTTTTTCACCCCTGTGAAGCCCAGACTGGCCTGAACTCACAGGTCTTGAACTCCTGATCTCTACTCCACGGGATCTTAGCCTTCTGGGAGAGCTTGTGAGTCTAGTGCCTCCTGCAGAGCTGTGAAAGCAGGGTTTGAAGAGAGACAGTGGTGAGCAGCAAGCCTACAGTGGAACAGAGCACCTGCTTGCTCAGGGCCTGGTCCAAGGCAAGCTCACCTTACCTGATGTCAGGCAGGAAAAGGAGCCACATACTATCAGATCTTCCCACTTTACCCAGAGGTGCCAAATCTGGAAATTGGCATCTCCTACCTTTTCAGTGCTAGCATCAAAATGTTTTAGTATTTTGAAAACAGACGTCAGGCATGTTGGTACATGCCTATAATCTTAGATGGTGACAGGAGGATCACAAAGTCAAGCAGTTCTCTTAATTCATAGCAAGTTCAAGATGAGCCTATGGTACATGAAACCATGTCTCCAAATTTAATTAAAAAAAAAAAAAATACTGCATGCTCAAATTCACATTTGTGAAGAGACACCTATGGGGCTGAGGCGAGTCAGATGCTAGAGCACTTGTCCAGCACGATACACACTGGGCAAAATGGTGCACCCTATAACCTCAGCACTAAGAAGACAGAAAAGAGAGGATCAGCAGAAGGTCTGCCTGAGCTACCCAGCAAGTGCTGGGCCTACCCAGGCCTTTCATATCCAGATCCTACTTAAATAAACAAAAATAAAAGCACAAAAGACTAGCCTGGGTTGGTGGCTTACATCTTTAATCCCAGCACACAAGTAGGCAGAAGCAAGGGGATCTATGTGAGTTCAAGGCTAGCCTGGTCTACAAAGGAGTCCAGAGGCAGCTAGAGAAACCCTGTCTCAAAAAAAAAAAAAAAAAAGACTTTCAAACAGAGCAACATTACAAGAGCTTTGTATCAGAGGCTATGCCCTCCTCAGAGACACTGGCTATCTCAGCTCACAAAAGCAATGCAGGTTTCCAGTCTAACCTTCCCTGGCTGTGATGGGGAGGGCCTACTCACCATGGCGATGTAGCTGTAGCTGAGGACAATCTCTCGGATCTTCCGCATCTCTTCCTCAAGATTGCTGGCCCACACCTCACAGATGACCTGACTGTTTTCCACAAGTGCCGCAGGCATCCTGAAGGCACCTGAGGAGCCACTGTGAGTTAACTATGAGAGAACAAGCCTCCTCCTGTTTTGATTTGATGGTCCACACTGGGTCCAACCTAGATTTGAAGACATTTTGAAATCATATTAAGTTTACACTGCGATATGTCAACAAAACACATGAAAATTGTATTTTAACCAGATACAGTGACTCAGACGTGATTTTAACATTCAGGAGGCCAAAGCAAAAGGATGAAGAGTTTAAGACACCAGCCTGGACTACATAATGAGTCCATTCAAGGTCAACCACGGCTACACAGCAAGACCCTGTCTCAAAACAAAAACACAAACCAGAGTTTTACCATAACTTCATTAACGCAGTCAGTGCATTCAGCAGCCACTACCTATGGAGTGTTTACACTTGCCTTTGTCAATTTTGTTCTCTCTCAATACAAAGAAAAACCCTACCTGCTGACTGACCTACCTGAACCCTTAACAATGACATTAAAAATCGGAAGTTAGGCTGGACAGTTGGTACACACCTTTAATCCCAGCACTCAACAGGCAGGAGGATCTGAGGCCAGCCTGGTTCACAGAGCAAGTTTCAGGACAGCCAGGGCTTCAGAGAGAAATCCTGTCTCAAAATTCAAAAAAAAAAAAAAAAAAAAAAAAAAAAAAGGAAGTGGCATAGGGTATTGTATCTGTACTTTTTAGGTTTATTTTTGCAGTACACAAAAGTCAGAAGAAGGCATCTGATTCCCTCAAGCTCTACTTAAAGATGGTTGTGAACTAACACATGGGTGCTGGGAACAAAACCTGGATTTTCTCCAAGAGCAGAAAATACTGTTGACTGCTGAGCCATCTCTGCAGCCCTGTGATGTCTACTTTTAAACACATAATAAAGAAGGTAAGCAGTAACTCCACAATAAGAACGATGGTAGCGGGACTGGAGAAACGGCTCAGTGGTAAAGAGCACTGGTTGCTCTGAGGGGATTCAGGCTCAGTTCCTAGTCCCCAAATGGTGGATTACATCTATCCAGAATTCCAGTTCCAGGTCTGACACCCTCTCCTGGCCTCCACAAGCACTAGACAGACGCACAGAACAGACATTCTGCAGGCAAAACATTCATATTCATGAAGTAAAATAACAGAAGGAAGACAAACAGAAGCTGGACAATAAAAATAAGCCAAGCAGGAACAGAACAGCTGATGGTGTGTATCATAGGAGGACATGGTCAGCTGGGTCAAAGTCAACACCACCCAAGCTCAGAATAACACTGCCACTACAGCAAACCAACACAAAAAGCGCCATTATTATTAGAAGAACAGAAAGGCTTCTGGTAGAGCTCATGCTTAACAACCTCAGGCTTGATCCTGGACACCATGCACACAAACGCACATGCACACGCACACACATGCAGGCAAGTAGGCGCCACAAGGAGTTCTGGTATTATCTTAGGACAGCAAACACAAGTTAGAGGCCACTGGAACAATACAGGGAAACCCTGGAGGGAGGGGTGCATAACGGAATACGGGTTTCCTTCCTTATAAGGCAAACCCACTGTATAGATCCTCAACACAACATGAAACAGCGGGGTCCAGGGTACGTGGGCAAAGAGTTTCAGTAATAGTAACATGAGGGTTTCCAAAGACCAAAGCACAGGCAATCCTTATTTTTCCATTTTTAGAACTGACAGAAACAAGAGAGTAATGGCTCATGCCTCAGGAGGCCAGCCTGTGCTAAGACTTAGGAAGTTCCAGACCAGCCTTGGCTCTGGACCCTGTCATTCACGGACAAATGGACAAAGGATCCTTCCTAGACATACAATGTACATTTAACTGAGCAAGTGAATTTGCTGGGCAGGCTGGCCACAGGGGAGAAACAAAACAGCAATCCAACACAGGTCAAGAGCCTCCACTTTCTACCCAGGAATCCAGGCTCCAAGAAGCAGCACAGACTTCTCTTTTTCAGCTTCTCTCCCACATCTCACAAAGCAGAATGAGTCTGTGTTCACAAGTCCAGTAATTAATGTAACATAGTCCCTAAAGTAACCTCACTAAAGTTACAACCAGAAGAACAATAATGATTTTCACAACTCAAAGAAAACCAGACATACTCAGTTAGATATACTCAGAAATAAGAGAGGGATCCCACAGTCAGGAGACTGAGAAAGGATTACCAGAAATTTGAGGCCAGCCAGGACTACAGTTGGAGACCCTACTTTTATTTTATTATTCTGTTTTGTCTTTTGAGAAAGGCCTTTCTATTTACTCTGGTTGTGCCAGAACTCACTATGTGAACCAAGCTGGCCTTGAACTCAAGAGATCTGCCTGCCTCAGCCTCCAAGCACTGGGATTAAAGACATGCGCCACCACAACCAGCTGAGGCCATGTTTTTAAAAGAAAAGAAAACAAACAAAACAGACCCCGAGAGCCAGCTTGGTGGTAAAGGCACTTACTGCCAAGCCTAACAGCGTAAGTCTGAGCTCCAGACTCACTTGCTGGAAGAAAAGAACCTAGCCCCCAAGAACAACATGGCACATGTATACACACAATAACAACAACAATAACAATAATAATAATAGCAGCTAATAATAATAATAATAATAATAATAATAATAATAGCAGCTTCAGGAAGAATGGCTTAGCAGTTAAGAGCACTTGCTGAGGCCAGTTGGTGGTGGCCCACACCTTGAATGCTAGCACTCTGGAGGCAGAGGCAGGCAGATCTCTGCAAATTCGAGGCCAGCCTAGTCTACAGAGCAAGTTCCAGGACAGCCAAGGTTGCACAGAGAAACCCTGTCTCAAAGAAAAAATAAAAAATAAAAATAAATAAATAAATAAATAAATAAATAAATAAATAAGAGCAGTTGCTGCTCTTCCAGAAGAGCAGAGTTCAGTTTCCAGCACTCATGTGGGTTGGCTCACAAATGCCTGTAACTCCAGCTCCAGAGAATGTTGACACCTCTTCTCTGGCCTCCTTTGGACACAAGTGACATTAATTATAAATTAATTACTACATTAATAAAATTAACATCTAAAAAATTATTCTTCACAATTCTTTAGGAAGGTTCAGAGGTTGAAGCCACATTTTTCTTTAAAGGATTACTTTTATGAGTGTGTGAAGGGGGTTATTATGTGCATGTGAGTGCAGGGCTAGCAGAGGCCAGAAGCTGGAATTAGGCACTAGGTACCAACCCTGCCCTCCGCATGAGAATGCGCCTTTAACAGCTGAGTGAGCTCTCCAACCCCTTAAAGGAAATTTTTGATTCCATGCAATGTTTGCCTCACAGCCTCGCTTTAAAACTTGATACCCATACCCAGCTACATTTGAAACTTTAAAAAGGGAAAGGTGTCCACACACACACACACACAGCCCTGTATAGGCTGCAGAGCAATCCGTTCAGACCGCTCTTGATTATCCAAACTTCGGAGAACAGGCCCCCGTGCACCCAGGTGAGCTCTGAAGAGCGTAGTTCGAAAGCCAGAAGCACGCTCTCCTTACGAGCCGTGTAGACAGTTCAGCTGAGTGTCTCCTGCTGGTCTGGTTTTGTTTTCGCCAGAGCGTCTGAGAAACAATAAGCTTCACTTCCCTGTTCCTGAACACTAAACAAAGGCTTTGCCGTGCAAGACGGGCGCAAGAGGAAGCAGCGGCCCGTTAGAAGAAATGGCAACAGGTCCCCTCCAGAGCATTTCAGGCCACAGGCCTGAACTCAGACGGCGCCCCATCCAGCTTGCTGGCTACCCCAGGGGGGGCCCTGCCACGCAAAGCTGCAGCACCCCAAGATCCAAGCCGGGCGGCTTCCTGCCTCCCCCACCAGTCCTTAAGGCCTCCAGGCCGGGCTCCGGGGACCGCGAGAGCCACGGCCTCTGTGCCTCAGTGTTCCCGTGCGTAGGATGGGTCGCCACGGAGGCACTTCCGCCCCATGCTCCTACCCTGGGCGATGCAACCCGCTTACCCTGGCTGGCGGCCCCGCTGAGCGCGGGCTGGCGGCCGAGTCCGGGCGGCAGCGGCCCTTGACCCGGAGCTCTCCTCTCTCTTGCTCCGGATCCGCTCCTGGAACCCAGAGAGCCAGTGAGACGCGAACCCCGGCGCCCAGAGTGGCCTACGACGTGCACCAAACCAGAGGGCTGAGCCGCTCTACCCTTCGGCGCTCCGGACTCGCCTACTCTCTCGCGTCACTCCAGGCGGGCGCGGGCCCGTCCGTCCCGGCTCCGCCCCCAGCGCGCGCTCAGGCGATTACGTTCCGCCTCCCTGCGCAGGCGCAGAGCTAGGAAACTGAGCCCGTCGGAGGGCGCGTGCGCAAGACGAGGCGCTACTTGCGGCCTCGGGTGGCACGAGGTGTCTCAGACCCGGTCCGCCCCTAGTCCTTTACGAGCCCCGGTGGACTCTGGAGTCGCGCCTCCGGGAAAGAGGAAGTCTAGAGCTAGCGCCGCGGGCGTGGCCCCTCTGACCGAGTCCCCAGTCAAGACGCCCTTCCTCACCTTAGGGCGCATTACGACTATTGGTTGGAGGTGAGGGTGCAACGCACAAGGGGTGGCCGCCACCCGGACCCGCTCATTCACAGAGCATCGACCCACGGAACCCCTTCTGGGTGGCCACTGGCTGGGGATGGGGAAGCATGGCCAAACCAAGGCTTGAATGAGGTCAGCTCACGTGAATGAGCGCAACCTCCCAGGACCTGGCCCGAGCGTTGCCATGGTAACCAGATGGCCTTGGGCAGCGCTGCTCCCCGGCCTGAGCCACACTGAGGTCAGAGAGCGGGGCCACCACGAGTCCGGGAGACAATCAGAACACTCCACCCAGTGTCCCTCTGGGAACAGGGCTCGGCTGGCAGCGAGGCCATGCTGGGATACACTGTCACCTCGTGCTCTTCCACGAGACCTGAAGACTGAGGCCTCGCTGGAGCTCCTCCCCCCTCCCGGGGAGGAAGTGAGGAGCCCAGTAAGGCGCCAGCGGGTGTCCCCACTCCTGACATCCCATCTCCCAGTCACTGTGCCCTTTTCATTTTAAACTTTTATTCCTTAACAGATTCCAAACCACCCGGGCGTGGTGGGACACACCTTTAATCCCAGCACGCAGGGAGGCAGAGGCAGGCTGATCTACAAAGGGCGTCCAGGACAGCCAAAGTACACAGTAAAACCCTGTCTCGAAAAACTGAAAACAAAAAAAAAAAAAAAAAAAAAAAAAACATTTCAAGATAGGACTTCCTGGATAAACAAAAGCTGGCCTTTCAAACTATTCTCCAGAGAAATGAAAAGTCCCACAGCCAGCCTCTGGGGTAGAAATTTCAAGAGCAGTTTCTGAACCCGAGCCTTTGCTTCTCTCCAGATCTGTAAATAGACACGAGGGACTGTGTCTCAAGATTGTGATGGGCATGAAACCCTAGAGAGAATAACAACGGCCACCACGGAGAAAGAGGCCCGTGCAGTTAGTAATTGTATCTGCCATGGATTCTCCCTGCAACGATGTTGACGACATTTGTGGCATGGCTGGTCTAGGCTAGCTATACACACTGCCTTCCCTCAAGTCTGTTCAGTGAGGTCCGTGCTGTTTACCTGCTTATAACTGGATACAGCAGAACGTGGACCTATCATGTGCTAGTCATGTGAGGAGCAGCCTTTGAAATTTTTGGAATTTTGTTTTCTTGCCACCAATGGGCTCTGAAGGAGTTGAACAGGAAACACCTGGTTCCCCCCACACACACACACCCTTCACCTAGAGTTTTTTACAGAACACCAGTTCTATTTCAGGAGGCAATACAGTGGAGTGTCTACACTTAATTGAACATTAGCTTTCGATGCCTGTGAGTTCAAGGCCAGCCTGGTTTACAGAGTGAGCTCCAGGATAGTCAAGACTATTAAAAAGGGGCTGGAGAGATGGCTCAGAGGTTAAGAGCACTGGCTGTTCTTCCAAATGTCCTGAGTTCAATTCCCAGCAACCACATGGTGGCTCACAACCATCTATAATGAGATCTAGTACAGGCAGAACACTGTGTATGTAATAAGTAAAATAAATCTTGAAAAAAAAAAAAAGACTATTAAAAAATTAAAAGGGAAAAAAAAGAATCCCCATCTCAGAAACCAAATAAATAAATAAACAATAGCTTTCAAACTGCAACGAGAGAAAATAAAGTTTGAACAAAGTTCTTCAACTGGAAAAGCATAGTTTTGAAAATACAGAAGAACAGTGGTTAGAGCATAAATCTTTTGAAGAGCAGGATAATAAAGCAAGCAGGGGTGGTAGCGCATGCCTGTAGTCCCCGCACTCAGGAAGTCAGAGGCAGGGGGATCTCTGTGAGTTCTAGGCCAGCCTGATCTATAAAGCAAGTCCAGGACAGCCAAGACTACACAAAGAAACCCTGTCTCAAAAAAAAAAAAAAAAAAAAAAGGAAAATTAAAAGCAGTTTAGAATCCTGGCACCTTGCCTTTACTTCACATCCGTCTCTTCTGGCTTAGACTTGTGTCAAGTCTCTGTGTAAGTGACACAGACATAAAATTGAAGGCGCGTCCGCCCCAAGCAGAGACCAAACAGACCATAGCTCGCCAAACCTGCCTCATTATGCAGACCTGGTCCTCTGTTTAAACCTGAAGCTCATGTCAGTGCTCTCAGAGATGGGAGACATTTTTACCTCCCGCATCCCCAAAATGGCTGCTTTTAAGCCCCTTTTTGCCTCTAGATACACGTATGTTTCATTCTAAGTATTTGAACATTTTAATTGCAGCCTAAAAGCGGAGTGGGGGGGGGCTACTGTGTAATGACTTCATGTTTTTGTGTAGTGATGGTGGGGGCTTGAACCCAGGGCCTCACCAGCAAACACTTTGTTCCTGGGTCCTGGCCACCACCTCTTGTTCACTCCTGGTAACCTGTATTAAATCTGTTCTGTTTGTATTAGATTTTCCTTTTCCCTCAGAATTTATTAATGTAACATTTCAAATCTCCTAATACTAATCAGGGACTTTAAACTTAAAAAAAAAAAAAATAGGCTAGATGTAGTGATGCAAACCTGTAATCTCAGCACTCAAGAGGCAGAGGCAAAAGAATTGCCACGTGTTCAAGGTCAGTTCCGAACAATGCATCACCTGATTTCATAGAAAGGAATACATGGGGCTGGAGAGATGGCTCAGAGGTTAAGAGCACTGTCTGTTCTTCCCAAAGGTCCTGAGTTCAATTCCCAGCAACCACATGGTGGCTCACAACCATCTATAATGTGATCTGATGCCCTCTTCTGGTGTGTAGGCACTCACATAGGCAGAATATTTAATAAATAAAAATTTAAAAAAAAAAAAAAAGGAATACGTGGCTTGATTAAGGTGTTGGCACATGCCTGTGATCATAGCACTCAGGGAGGCAGAGGCAAGCAGATTGATAAGAGTTCCAGGTGAGCCTGGTCTAAGTGAGTCCAGGACAGCCAACTCTACACAGAGAAAACCCTGTCTACTACAAACAAACAAAGACTCCTGACCCAAGAAGGACTCATCCAGGAGGCTCTGTCTGTGGAACCATTGCTATGATCATGGAATAATGTTGACACTGTTGAATGGAACAGATAACTGACGAACAAGGGAACAAGCATTCAAGTATGAAATTGGCAGTGTGGCACACACTTTAATGTCAATACTTGGGAGACAGGGGCAGAAGGATCTCTGTGAGTTTGCAGCCAGTTTGGTCTATATAGCAAGTCGTAGGCTAGCCAGAGCTACATAGTGAGAGCCTGACTCAAAAGAAAAGAAAGAAATACCAGCTAGTGTGGTGGTACTCCAAAGTTCAAGGCCATCTTTGCCCATATACTGAGTTCTAGGCCAGTCTGGGCTACATGAGACTTTGTTTCAAAACTTTGTAAAAGCATGATTAATTTTAATAACTATCGTGAAAGAATATCCTGGGGTGAGAGTGGCAAGTCTCACAGGCAGGTCAGAACATCTCCCTGAGGAGGTGAAGTTTAAACAGAAAGGAGAGAAATGAGAAGTTGGGCAAGGACAAGCAAGAGGCTAAGGAGGCAATGAATGGCCAGATAGCTGCAAAGAGGTGAACCAGGAGGCTGTAGTGGTGCCTGGCAAGGAAAGGAGGCCTGAGAGACTGTTCCAGTGTACTGGGAAACCCTGGTCTCTCACAGCACAGGCTTCAAACTTGAACTCCCGATCCTCCTGCCTCCGTGCTGGGATTACAGATGTGCACCACCACCGCCAGCTTTTTTTTTTTTTTTTTTTAAGACATTGATTTCTACAGATGAAAAGACAGAAACAATTTGAATTCTACTAAATTTGATCTAAAAAGGTAGCTGGTTTCTCCGAGAAGGTGATAGCTGAGCTATGCCTTGCAGGTGACTGACTGAGAGTTAAGGCCACTGTGGAAATGTTCACACTGCTAAGAGAACACAGCATAGAGAGGAAAGTTGGTCTCGGCCTACACAGACAACGGAAATACAGGCCAATGGAAAGAATGGCTAAGAGGTAAACCCACTGACCTCCTGTCACCTCCGAAACTGTCCTTGCCCTCTGTGCACACAGGCTCCAATATTGTAACCAAATCTAAAAACAAAAAACGGCCTCATATTTTTTAATAATTTACTTAATGTTATTTTATGTGCATTAGTGTGAAGGTGTCAGATTCCTTGGAACTGGAGTTACAGTTGTGAGCTGCCATTTGAGCTGGGATTTGAGCCTGGGTCCTCTGGAAAAGCAGACAGTGCTCTTAACCACTGAGTCGTGTCTCTAACTGCCCCCCCCCCTTCTATTTTTAAAAGATTTTTTTTTTAGTTATGTGTATTTGTGTGTGTGTTTCTGTGGATGCAGGGACCTATAGAGGCCAGGGGTATTGCATCTCCTGTAGCTAGAGTTCCAGAGGATTGTGAGCTGCTAGACAGGGGCACTGGGGCCTGTGGAACAACAGCATGGGTTTTTCACCACTCAGGGTTAAGAGCCCAGCTCCTGACTTATTTTTAAATGAGCAGCATTCAGAACCTTTCTTTTGGGGCTGGAGAGATGGCTCAGTGGTTAAGAGCACTGGCTGCTCTTCCAGAGGTCCTGAGTTCAATTCCCAGCAACCACATGTTGGCTCACAACCATCTATAATGAGATCTGGTGCCCTCTTCTGGTGGACAGGTGTATGTGATGATAGAACACTCATATACATAAAATAAATAAATAAATCTTAAAATCTTTGGCAGAGTATAGTGGTGCACACCTATAATCCCAGCACTCTGGGAGGCAGAGGCAGGCAGATCTCTGTGAGTTTGAGGCCAGTCTGGTCTACAAAGTGAATCCAGGACAGCCAAGGCTACACAGAGAAACCCTGTCTCGAAAACAAAGCAAAACAACAACAAACAAAAACAAAAACAAAAAAAAAAAAGAACCTTTCTTTGCCCAAATGCAGATAAGGTATTTGAGGCATTGACCAATTACAAAAATATTTGACCATTAATGATATTAATACACACCGAAAATCTATTTAGAATGACTTACCATAAAGGTTTATATAACTTTATCCAAGGTAATCTATATGGTAACATTAATGGCTTAAGTCTTTGTGACAGTCAAAGCCTTAATTTTAAACATTACTTGATTTTTTAAGAAAACAATTACAACAATTTGACTCTTAAACAATGAAAAGAGAAATGTCAAAATAATTGGACAAAATACCAATCTTTTTATTTATCTTTGCTGCTTTGTACTCCCTGGATGGATGCTCACTAACACATTGTTTCCTGGATGAGAGGTCCATGGCTGCCCTATCCGTGTGTGTAAGGAGCTCAGCAACTGATAATGGATTCTGCCCCCAAGATGATTTCCACACTCTCCCTTAGCCATGACCCTCATAATGCGCTGTTTCGGGTTGTAAAATACACATAGTATAAGTACAGCCTGTGTCCTGATGTTGCTTTTAAAGGGTGTTTACTGTATTAATAAGGGCACTAACAACTTAGAACAGTCATGGCAAATATTGTATGTTTGAAATGCAAGGTTTAATAAAATTGTGTCAAATTTTAAAAAAATCCCTCCTTTGTACTGTGATAGTCTATAATGTTCTAGTAGCAGTGGACTCCAAAGGCTTCAGAATTCTGCAGAAGTTTCCAACCACGGAAAGAGCTAGAGGCATAAAAGATAGTGAGGACAGAAGAAGCGCCCTGAGTGGGAGGGGCTGTACAAGCAGAGGCGAGAGAAAACAGGAAGTCCCTGTACATCTCTGTAAGTGAACAGTGGAAATTTGCCCAGAGCAGTGACACTTGGCATGTGGGGAAGTGGGTAGTGAATCAGGAGAGGATGCAGAGTAAGTTTAAGTGATTCTGGAACTCAGGGCCTCTGGAATGGGGGGGGGGGGTAGACTGAACTACACCGTCAGCACCAGGACCCTGGACACCACCTGATGAGTGCACAAAATAGGGTCATCATGGAGTCATCTAAAGAAAATGTAGGGAAGTACACTGGCATCTCTCAAAAATGAGAAAAACCCTGAACAAGCTGTACCCAACCTGAAAGTTAATTTTTAAGCCAGTGTTGAATGTTTCACTGAGCCTTGACTTAATGCAACAAATTGGTCCAAGAAAAATGTGACCAAGACGACACCGTCTTTTATTAGCCAGATAGAGCGTGACACATCTGTACAGTAGCTTTGAGACAGTCTCATCGGGCGACCCTGACTGCCCTCCATGCTGTCTTCCTCCCTCTCCTGAATGCTGGGCCCACAAACAAGCACCCAGCAGACACAGCGTCTCTTCATGGAAACTCTACACAGTCAAATGTTAAGAAAGTGTAATCCCAGCACTAGGGAAGGAAGAAGCCAGATGACCAGGGTCAAGGTCAGCCTCCACAGATGGAGTTCCAGGCCTGCCAGGTTAACTGAGAACCTGTCTCAAAGAATAAGTTAAGTAGAGGCTGAAGAGGTGGCTTAGCTTTTTCTGGTTTTGCCAAGTTCAGTTCCCAACACCCCTAATCAGGCAGCTCATAATCTCCTGTAACTCCAGCTCTCCACATGCCCCTGGACCCACACATGTACATTCCCACAAACACACACACACATGTACACATAGTAAAAATATTTTTAAAACAGCATTAAAAAATAAAGAGCGGGGGAAATGTGCTCTGCTGGAGTTTGTAGACTCCAGCACATGAGGCCATGTTCCACCCCAACTGCAAAGAAACAGCTGTAGCCGCCTGCCTGTAGTCTCACCACTGTTGGTGGAGGTCGGGGAGAATTCAGGGACTCAAAGTCATCACTGATACACAGTGACTCAGAGCCCAGCCTGGGCTACATGAGGACCTAGCTCAGAAAACTGAGGAATGGGGCCGGAGAGATGGCTCAGCGATTAAGAATGCTTGCCACTCTTCCAGAGGACCAGAGTTTGGTTCCTAGCCCCACATGGAGTGGCTCACAGCGGTCCTTAGCTCCAGGGAATCCAACAGCCTTTTCTGGGCTCCAGGGCACTCCAGTCATGTGGCATACATACATACACACACAGAGAGAGAAAGGGACAGAGACACACAGAGTTCTAAAAATAAAACATCCTGGTATTATAGCACAAACTCTAATAGCCTTTAAGAAGCAGAAGCAGCCTCATCTACCTAGCAAGTTCCAGACCAGCTAAGGCTATGTGAAATGAATGGGAGAGGGAGACCAGAGAAGCCTCTTCAGAAAGTAGCCTTCAAAGCACTTCCTCCAGTTTGTGGGGACTGATGAAAAGTCCCACAGCAAAGAATTTGCTTCAACATGGAGTATGTGACCAAGAGCATAAAAGAAGCCAGGTATCGTAAGTTGAGAGCTGTGAAGTCCCACAGCACAGACACCTTCCCCAGAGGGAGAGAGGTGAAGGGAGGCTTGATCCCTTCAGGTGTTGGTATCTGGCCCTTTACAGAGTGACCCCAGTCATAAAGCGGCCTGTCACCTAACAGTTGTCTCTTCTTAAGTAATCTGTAGCCTGGCGTTATAGTGTATGCAAGTGATTCCGAAGTTCTCTGCCAGCTGAGGTACGAGGGTCAGGAGTTCAAGGCCAGTTCTGACTCCTTTGTAAGTTCGAAGCCAGTCTGGGCTACATAAGGCTATGTCTTCAAAAGACAGAGCAATAGGGCTGGAGAAATCTCAGAAGTCCCAAGCTCTTGCTGCTCTTGTAGAGTTCAGGTCCCAGCATCCACATGGGGCAGCTCACAAGAGCCTGTAAATCCATTTCTGGGAATCGGACGGCCAGAATCTGGCCTCCTGGGGTACCTGCAGTCAAGGGGTGCACATACAGACCAGCAGATACCCACATACACAGCCAAATTTAAAGAAGAAATCAGAGGTGGGGGTGGCGGCACACACCTTTAATCCCGGCTTTAACTCGGGAGGCAAAGGCTGGGGGATCTCTGAGTTCCAGGTCAGCCAGGGCTGCACAGAGAGACCTTGCCTCGGATAACCTTAAATAAGAAATTTTAAAAATGTAAATGCATACACTGTATATTTTTAAAAGAAGGAGCGAAGGTCACGTGGTGAATCAGTCAATTCTCCAGGCACTTTATCAGCTTGGACTGTCTGCCATTGCCTGCTCCCCACAGCTTCTCCTCAGCCTGTCTTCTGTGTGTTAACATTTCCTAAATTTGGAGAAAATGAAGGGAAAAAGCAAGTTCGAGACGATCAGAATTTGGGCCCGTGGCCTGTTTCCAAGCTCTTGAGCTGTGCTCTCTCATTAAGGACATGTCCTTCCAAAAGAAAGGCATTCTGTTTCCAGCCCACGCAGACCTAAACTTTTTCTTATCACGTGCCTGGCCAGAGCCAGTCGGCAGGCAGCCGTGTAATGCGATCACCGGGGCCAGCCTCCTGACCCACCCAAGCCAAGCCGGGTGACTACAAGGTTAGCCTACAGAGCGACAGCTACGCAGCAGCCACAAAAACCTGAAACAGTGGACCTGTCGCTCGCTCGGAGACCGGGACGTTTTGGAAACAGCCTTCTGCGGAGGTGAGCAGGGAACTGTAGGGAGGGGCTAGGATACATCCAAGTGGACCCCTGCCATCAGTCTGTCCTCTCCCCTTAAACCCAGGTAGAAGGGTGGGTGGACCCGTCCCTCCTACCGGTACCTCAAGGAGTCAGCACCACCTGCCGGCCTCTGCACCTTCTGTCTCCTCCATAACGTTGCTTTTCTCAAAACTGACATGGTTCTAACGTACTGGGTGTACTTCTAAAGCCGGTGGGGGGACAGTTCCCAAAAGGGAAGTGAAACTGGATGAGACTCCTGGGAGGGCGACCCTCCTCCCAAAAGGACTGGACAAGCTGCCACACTCCGAAGCCTCTGGAAGGATGTGTGGGCTGTTAGCTGGGCAGCCGGGTCAAAGCGCCTTCAGTACAGCGCCTTCTGGTTGGACAGCCAGTATGTCCTAGAAGGACTCCACCAAAGCTAACTGCGTAGAAAGTTGCAGTGGTGATGTGGTTTGCAGGGAGGCCCTGGAGCCCTGTGGCACCTAAGCCGAGCAACACAGGATACTGCTGTCAGTTTTGCTGGTAATTCCAAACAGATGTTTCTGGCTGAGGCAGAGAGAACAAGTCAATTTGATAAAGATAAATGCAAGGAGGGTCAGCTTCTGTCTTTACGAAGCAAGTCATTAGCAGGAAGGAAAGACAGGGAAGTGCTCAGCCACAAGCTCTGGGCACGTTCTGGGAAGAGCAAAAAAACCCTTTCCTGAGTTTGGGCTCTGAGTTTATTTATTCAGCAAGTGCTTCCTGAGTGTGGGCTGCAGGCCAAGTCTGTGTTTGGTGCTTTGATACCACTGTAAACACAGCAGGTGTGCTCCGACCTTTTTTTTTTTTTTTTAATTGCACAAGGACCGGAACCCAGGGCCTTACAGGTGCTAGACCTGTGCTCTGCCATCAAGCTGCACCCGTTCTCCTCCCCTCCCTAACCGGCCCCCTCCGGTTTAATCTGATTCTGGAACAAGGTTTGGCCAAGTTGTCCAGGATGACTGTGAACTTGTGATCTTCCTGCTTCAGCATCCAAAGTAGCAGGGATTGCAAATGCTCACAACCACACCCAGCTGCCAGAAACCCTTAAAGGACAGCAGCACCACAGGGGAGGGACACTGCCTAAGGGGGAGTCTCACCTTCTGGGGGAGTTCTTCATCTCCTAGGTTCAGTCTCAGGCACCTTTCCCTTGTGAGCCTTCTGCAGAAGTGCTCATCTGGGCTGCCGCCCTCTGAGGCTGGTGACCGGGCCAGGAGGTTGTCTTGATTGGCTGGCACTTCCCTAGGATGCAAACAGCCTGTGTAGAGGCCAGGGGTGAGCACCTCATTTGTGAAACAGAACTCCTAAAGAGCATGGAGCTTAAAACACAAATGTTAAAAGGCTTGGCTTCTGCCGGAGGCCTTTGTAGGGTTTGGAGTGAGTCACTTAAAAAAAAAAAAAAAACAACTATTTCCGTAATTAGTGTGTGTTTGTAAAGGTGTGGATATGCCTGCCTGTGTGTGTGCAACCTACTGGGCTGATGCCGGGACCCTGCCCGCAGCCTTATTATTTTATTAAGATGGGAAGTCAGGCACATAAATATCTGTGTTTCTGCCTGGCACAGGAAAGGGGTTATTGGCCATGCCTGGGTTTTCATGTGACTTCTAGGAATTTGAACTCATGTCCTCCTGCTTAAGAAACAAGTACTCTTAGGTGCTGCACCATCTTCCCAGCCCTGAAGCACGTCACCTCTGCTACCTGGAGCTGTCTCTGGAGCTACAAAACAGAGGCAGGACCAGATGTCCCTGAGGTCTAGGTCTGGTTTGGGATTTGAGGATTTTGTTTTGTTTTGTTTGTTTTGTTTTCTGAGACAGGGTTCTGTGTAGCCCATGCTGGCCTCAGACTCATTAGGTAAGTCTAGCTTTGAGTTCCCGACTCTTGCCACCTCCACCAGTCACGGGTTGGGATGTTAGCCCTAACCTACCACACCCAGCTTGTTTTTGTTTTGTAAGACAAGATGGCAATCCTACTGAATAGACTCTTCCGGTTCTTCTGCGTCAGCCTCCTCCATGCTGGGGCTGGCAGCAGAAAGCAATACCAGCAATTTTGTAAAGACTGTTTTGTTTTTTTTGGCCTGTGAGTTATCAGGCCAGGTGTCCTGGGACACACCTGTGATCCCGGCTCAGGATGCAGGTATGAGATCAGCCTGGGCTGCACAGAAAGACTCCAACTCGAAGATGAAACAAGCTGGAGGTGGTACTGCTCTCCTGTGGCCCCAGCACTCATAGTGGAGGCGGAGGAGTCGGTTCAAGGCCTGGGCTGTCCACATAAGCATGTCAGGGGCTGGAGTGAGAGCTCAGTGGCTAAAAGCACTTGCTGCTCTTGGAGAGGATCTGAGCTTTATAGCACCCACATTGGGCAGCTCACAACTGCTTTTAACTTTAAGGCCTCCACAGGCATTGTACTCACATATGAAAACCACAGGCACAAACACATGCATAAATCATAATAAAAATAAAGTCAGGCATGGTGGGGTATGCTTTTAATCCCAGTACTTGAGAGGCAGGGGCAGGCAGATCTCTGAGTTAGAGGCTCAGCCTGTTCTACAGAGCAAGTTTCAGGACAGCCAAAGCTACACAGAGAAACCTGGTCTTAAAACCAACCAGTGCTGTGTTGTCATTTCCCCTGCTCAAAGCAATTTGTTTCTTAACTATACCTGTCTGCTATACATGTAGCAGTCAGAGACACTTGGTCTCATACATGATAGAAGTAACATGTATACCTGAATAGAGGTTCTTGAATAAAGGGTTGAAAAAACAAACAAAAACTTTTTAAAAATCATTAAGATAAGTTTACAAGATATTTACAATGAAGTTAAACTTCAAACTGGCTAAGGTAGTAAAGGCACTTGTAGCCAAGCCTGAAAGCCTGAGTTTCATCCCCAGAGCCCACAGTAGAAGGAAAAAACTGACCCCCGAGAGGTTGCTTTCTGATCTCCACCTGTGTGCTATGGCCTGCATGTGCACACACAAACACACAAATGCACTAATTAAACTGTAATCAAACAAGCCAGGTGTGGTGGCTGGCCTGTAATCCCAGCACTCAGGGAGGCAGAAGCAGGTGGACCTCTGTGAGTTCAAGGCCAGCCTGGTCTACAAAGTGACTCCAGAACAGCCAAGAAACCCTGTCTTGAAAAAAGAAAATAAAAAGTTAAAATGTAATAAAACATTTTGATAGAAATGATACCCCACCCGCTCACATAAGGGGATACACACGTAGAAACGATGCCACAGAGAAACTGCCAAACTCGACCACTCCATGGGCAGAAAGAAAGGTTTTGGGGGCCTCAAGATGGGGGGGGGAGGGCCACAGAGAAGAGCAAAGTGGTCATAAGGCAAGCAGATTTTATGTTGGAAGTTTGGGGATCTGAGCTGATACAGGCTGCCCAGAGCTCCCTTTGGATGATTAAGGGTGGCTCCTAGCAAACAGGGACCCTTTCTAGTAAACAAACCCTTCCTTTAAGCTTGTTTACCCAATGACTGTCCTAAGGATCCAACTAGGATCCTTCTGTTTAGGTTGGTATCATCAGCAGTGACTTGGGTCGGGGTGGGGATAGGGATGTGGACCCGACGGCCTATAAAACAGACACCCAGGAACCTTGACTCTGAAAGAAAAATCTAGAAAAACTGACCCACAAATAAAACTCAACATGACGCCGTCTCTGCTCTGCCCATCCCCACCTTACCCTTTACCCGACATTTAGATTTGTTTTTGATTTTGAGACAGGGTTTCTCTGTGTAGCCTTGGCTGTCCCAGAACTCACCCTGTAGACCAGGCTGGCCTTGAACTCAGAGATATGCCTGCCTCTGCTGAGATGAAAGGAGTGTTCCACCACAGCCCAGCTAATATTTGGATTCTTAAGGTGTAATTTAAATTGGGTTTGTTTGGGTTTCTTTTGTTTGTTTCAATAAGCCAGCACAGCTCCTCCCACCTGCTTTCCACAGGCCACTGCTGAAAAGTATTAAATCTGGAAAAAGCACAGTACAAGCCAGGTTCTCCTTAAGGGAGAATCAATTTATCATAATACCAGAAACTTCCTTTTTTTAGTGCATATTGTTTTTAAAAGACTTATTTACCATATGTAAGTTCTCTATCTGCATGTACACCTGCATGACAGAAAAGGCCACCAGATCACATTATAGGTGGTTGTGTGCCACCATGTGGTTGCCGGGAATTGAACTCAGACGTCTGGAAGAACAGACAGTGCGCTTAACCTCTGAGCCATCACTCCAGACCTTCGTGTGTATTGTGTCTCATTTCCTCTTTGCAGACTGTGTCCCTGATCTGAAATGCAACTCACTCTTCTGAACATAGCGTCATCTGGAAAAGCTACATAATATTATTGCGTGAGACAGGAACAAGGAATGCCTTTCTTTTCTTTAAATCTGAAGTGGCTTGTATGTCCCAGACTGCCTCAGATCTGATATGTGGCTGATGCTGACCTTGAAGGACAACCTTGGGTATCTTTCTTACCTTCTACCTCAATCTGACACAAGGTCTTTCTTGTCACTCGCCACTGTCTGTGTAGTCCAGGCTATGCTGGTTTATGAGCTTCCGGCGAGCAGGCTGATCTCCTGGTACCTTTCAGTGCGAGATGCTCACTCTCACCATCCTGACGTTCTGTACTTTGTCAGATAGTATGATGGGCACCAAATTCAAGCTCTGCCACTACATGTGGCAAATTTAAATCAAACACGGATTTTCCTGGGGCCTCCTACTCAATCCATGATCCATTTGATCTCCATGAAAAGAATTCAGATGATGTGCTGTGGCCTACAGAAGACAGAGTTCCTATCAGTAAACAAGACACTCTCGAGCAGAAAGGGTAGCCTTGAACACTCTAAACGGGAAAATGGGCAATGCCAGAGAGATCACTGTGCTGATAGACATCTTTTTGTTTGCGTATTTGTTTTTTGAGACAGGGTTTCTCTGTGTAGCCTTGGCTGTCTTGGACTCCAGACTGACCTCTAAACTCATAGCTATCCACCTGCCTCTCCCCCTTCACCCCCCAGTGCTGGGATTAAAGGAGTGTGCCACTCGGGCTCTGATGGTAGACATCTTTAGGGAGGGTTTATGTCATTATATTGTTTGTTGGTTGGTTTTTTGTTTTGTTTTGTGTTTTTCTGAGACAGGGTTTATCTGTGTAGTTTTGGCTGACCTGGAACTCATGCTGTAGATCAAGCTCGCCTCAAACTCACAGAGATCCATGCTTCCCAGGTGTGGGCCACTACTACCGACCCCAACTCTATTTCTTTTCCTTCCTTCCTTCCTTCCTTTCCTTCCTTCCTTCCTTCCTCGATCTTTCCCTCCCTCCCTCCATTTTTGTTTGTTTTTATTTTTTGAGACAGGGTTTCTCTGTGTAGCCTTGAACTCACACAGACCAGTCTGGGCCTTGAGTGCTGGGATTAAAGGCGTGCGCCACCACCACCAGGCTTTTTTATTATTATTATTTTAAAGGTTTATTATGTATACAGTGTTCTGCCTTCATGTACACCTGCACACCAGAAGAGGGCACCAGATCTCATTATAGATGATTGTGAGCCACCATGTGGTTGCTGGGAATTGAACTCAGGACCTTTAGGAAGAATAGCCAGTGCTTTTAACCTTTCAACCATCTCTCCAGCCCCCAACTCTATTTCTTAAAGTCCTTGGACAGGGGTCCAGTTGATTGACAGGCCCACTCAGATTAACTCTTAAGTGGGGGGGGGGGACAAGACTATTTGTTTAGGGGCTTGGAGACAAAACAGAACAGACAGAACATTGTAAACATAATAAATAAAGCTAAAAAAATTTTTTTAATAGAATATTTGTTTTTTCACAGGAAGCCACTGGCTAGATGATAATGTTACGATTTTTCTTTTATCTATCCATCTGTGTGTGTGTGTATGTACATATGTGTGCAGGATAATGAATATGGTGGCAGGAGGAACAGGACTTGGTTCTGTCCATCCAGCTTGCTTTGAGGCTAGGTCTCTCTTTTCATTCTGTCATTAAACTTTCTTGCTGAGTCTCCTATCTCTGCCTTGCATCTTACCTGCAAGTGCTGAGATTAAAGACTGGAGCCATTGCACTGGCTTTCTGTCCTCATGTGGGTTCCAGGATCAAACTCAGGTTCGCTCCTGCCTAGCAGATGCTTTTACCCACTGAGCTGCCTCCTGTCCTAGTGTTAGGAGCTTTCAGGCAGTTTCAAAAGCCTCATCTCCACGAAGGACCAGAGGTCAGAGTCCAGTTCTGGAGCTTCAACTCCTGCTCTCACAGTTGATGATCACGAGGGTGGGATCTACCCTGCAGACTTCTGTGATGCTGTTCTTTAACTAGCACCATGAAGGGACAACAGAATAAGACCAGCCTAAGATAACTTCCGGCGATCAGATTATGGAGACCTCAAAAGGTAGAGAAAAGAGGACTGGAGAGGTGACTCAGCAGTTAAGGCCACTAGCTGCTCTTCCAGAGGACCAGAGTTCAGTTTCCATTACCCTCATCAGGTGGTTCACAACCTCCTGTAACTTCAGTTTCAGAGTATCTCATGTCCTCTTCTGGCCTCTAAGGGCACACACAGACACATATACACATATTGAATTTTGAGACAGCATTCCCCGACATAGCCCTGGCTGGCCTGGAACTCAGTATTCACATGCCTCTGCCTCTTGAGTGCTTCAATTAAAGGCATGCATCACAATACTCAGCCCAATTTTAAAACATTGTTTTTCTTTTTGTTTTTGGAGTCAGGGTTTCTCTGTGTAGCCTTGGCTGTCCTGGAACTTACTCTGTAGACCAGGCTAGCCTGGGACTCAGAGATCCTCCTGCCTCTGTCTCCTGAGTGCTGGGATTAATGGTGTGGGCCAAAAAAAAAATTTAAAGGTAGAGAAAAATAATTTAGCCTTCAAGGAGAAAGGGAGAAAGGAAACATCTTACAAAGAGATGTTGCTGGAGGCACACCCCTTTGATCCCAGCGCTCAGGAAACAGAGGCAGGAGGAGCTCTGTGATTTCCAGACAGAGCTACACATTTAGATCCTATCGCCAAAAAATGAATATCGAACTATCATTTTACATATTTATAAATGTCATTAATTATACTTGTCAAAATCACTAATTTGAACTGAATTGTTGGCGAACAATATGAAGTAATTTTTATAGGACCCCCGTTAGAAATTTTCTCTGCCCTCATAAAACTGACGATTTGTCTAGGCCAGGCAGAGAGAAGCTCAGGAGCAAAGCACTTGACATAAATACCATGCACTGTACCTCATCTTCCAGGACTCTGGTATCTGATGACTATCTCCAGAAACAGTTCGTGGGCATGTTGGCATGGCTCAGCCACAAACAGCACATTAGGAAAGCTTAGGGTGTTCAGGAAATCACAGGGGCAGTAGACAAATTCCCCCGGGAATTACAGCCCCGGGGGCCTTCCCACACCAGAGTAAAGCCATCCGTTTGGTCCACAAGTGTGTCTGAAGCAGAACAGGGCAAGCCCCTCGTCCCTGGCCTTCAGCAGTACCTGGTCCCCACAGCTCTGCCTCCTAAGTGACCATGGCTGCCACAGGTCCAGGATTGGGAGGTCTCACTGATCAACAGTACCCCAGTCAGTCTGCTCCGATCTAACTGTAACTTCAAAGGCTGTAGTGACCCCCGACCCCTTGTGCTTTTGCCACTCCCAGAACCACTATTCTCTCAGCTGACAGCGTCAGGTCAGCTTCGTTAGAGCCCATCAGTGAGAAGCTCTGGTGCCTGCTTATGTTTGGGTTTATTTCAGCATGGTCTCCAGCTCCACAGGTCTTACTGAAAACAGTACGCTTTTCCTTGTTTTGTTGTTTGTTTTTGTTTTTGTATGGTTGAGTACTGTTCCATTAGCTATACCTCAGTTTTGATTGTTGGTGAGCAATTAAGTTGTGCCTCCCTCTCCCCTTGCTTTTCACTGTGATAATGAAGATTAAATTCAGGGCCTCATATGCAGGGAAATTCCTCATTGAGCTGCACCCTACACCTCCCTTTATTTAAAAAAAAAAAAAAAGACATAATTTTTCGTGGAATAAAATCACTTTATTTTAATTAACTCACAAATAAAACATCATACAGCTGGCTGAAGGAAGCCAAACACTTGGACAGCCTCACTCTATACCACTCAGTGACCTCCAGAGTGGGCGCTGCCTTCCCTGGCTACAGAAGCAATGGAGCTGTGAAGAAAAGAGGCTTAAGCCGGGCATGATGGGCCCAGCACGCAGGGAGGTAGAGGCAGGCGGATCTCTGTGAGTTCAAGGGTAGCCTGGTCTGCAAAGTGAGTCCAGGACAGGCAAGCCTACACGGAGAAACCCTGTCTTAAAAACAAAACAAAAACAAAGACAACTCTGGTTTTCATGATTGCAACACAAGTACTCTGAACCACTGGAGTCATCTCTCCAGCTGCCTCCCTCCCACACACACCTCTTTCAATTTTTTTTTTTTTTGAGCCAGGGTGCTGCTAAGCTTTCCAAGGGGGCTTTTAAGTAGCTGGGGTTCTGGCTGCACAGCACTGCATTGATGATTACTCCATTCTCAGCAGCTTGTAAGCAGTGACTTAGTGGAGATGAGAGTATAGAGATCTCGGTGCTCTGACGTCATTAAGTGCGCCTGGTTAACCCTGTGAGCGCCAAAGTGCTGGGATTAAGGGCATGCCCTCCGCACCTGGCTGGTAATGGTAGCTCCTTTTTCTTCTTGAGTAGTTCCATTTTCTTTTTATTAGCATACAAACCGTTAGTTTCATTAAAAAAACAAATTTGCTGTTGTTCATCCTTCTCCTCCATTCTCCCCACCGGCTTTGTTCTCTTGCATCCTGTGGCCTCCTCTCTGCTCTCTGGTGCTCTGTGTTTTTGTGTGCCCAGTTTCCCCTCTGGTGTTCTCCTATCTGGTTCCATCATCTATACACACACACACACACACACACACACGGAGTGGCATCTGAGAGAGAACATGCAGTTCTGAGACTGGATTACCTCACAGCATAATCCTTTCCAAATTCATCCATTTTTCTGCAAACCTCATAATATCACTTTCTCGTTATGGCTGGACAAAATTCCATCCTGTGTAGGCACCACATTTTCATTATCCACTCATCTGCTGATGGACATCTAAGCTGATCCCATGTCCTAGATATTGTGAGAAGGATAGGAGTGAACACGGACGCACAAGCATCTCTGCGGTAGGGTTTGGTGATCTGAATGAGGATGGCTCCCACAGGCCATTTTTGCATGTTTGGTCCCTAGTTAGTGGAACTATTGGTAAAGGATTGGGAAGAGTGACCCGGTTAGGTTAGAAGGAAGGTGTCACTGGGGGGCGGGCAACTTGCAGATCAGAAGTGAGCTTTCAGCTACTTCTCCAGCACCATGCCTGCCTGACTTCAGACACACACACACACACACACACACACACGACAATCCTGAACTGACCCCTCTGAATCTGTCAGCAAGCCCCAATGAAATATTTATTTTAAAAGTTGCCTTGGTCATGGTGTCTCCCCACAATGGTAGAACAGTCACTGAGATATCAAGGATAGAGTCCTTTGGGTGAATGCCAGGAGTGATATGGTTTGGTTTTTGAAGACAGGGTTTCTCTGTGTCTCCTTGGCTGACCTGGAACTTGCTCTGTAGACCAGGCTGGCCTCAAACTCACATCAATCCACCTGCCTCTGCCTCCCTGAGTGCTGGAACTAAAGGCGTGTTCTACCTTGCCCAGAGAAAGGAGAGCATGCCTATCAGTTAGTGTCTGGAAGCAGTTGACAGCCAGGACAGCCAAGGCTACACAGAGAAACCCTGTCTGGAAAAACCAAAAACCAGGGGGTAAAGAGATGGCTCAGCAGTTAAGGGCACTGTCTGCTCATCCAGAGGTCCTGAGTTCAATTCCCAGCAACTACATGGATGGCTAGTGGCTCCCAATCATCTATACTGAGATCTGATGCCCTCTTCTGGCATGCAGGTGTGCATGCAAATAGAGCTCTCATATATGTAAAATAAAATTTAAAAAGAAAAGAAAAACCAAAACAAAATCTACCCTGTGGAGGTCAGAAGATGGTGTCAGGTCCTTTGGAGCTGGAGTTAATAGCAGGTATTATCCACATACTGTGAGCACGAGGAACCAAGCAGTACATGCTTTTAAACAGGCCCTCTATCTCCCCTGCCTCTTTTGATTCTCTTAAGCTACATTTTATTCATTTCTTTATGTGATATGGGAGAGTGGAGAGAGAGAATGTGTGAGTGTGCCGAGCTGGAGTTCAGAGTTCAGCCGCTGGATGTGCATTCTCTCCTACCATGTGGGCGCAGGCAGTGAGAGTCCATCTCTCCAGCCCCTTGAACTTGCAGTGTTACTGCGCCTGGCTCCTATGTCAGGATTTCACAGTTAGGCTAGAGTGGTGGTGCACGCCTTTAGTCCCCGTGCTCAGGAGCCAGAGCCAGGTGGATCTCTGTGTTTGAGGCCAGCCTGGTCTACAGAGCGAGTTCCAGGACAATCAGGACTACACAAAGAAACCCAGTCTCAAAAATAAACAAACAAAAAACAAGATTATGTTAGAGAACAAAAATCTCAAGAAGTACAATGCGGGCAGGCGTGTGATACACAGACACACACAGGGAAACCACCCATACATATAAGACAAAAACATTATTTTAAAAAAGTACAGCAAGGCAGGCTTGCAGTGCGCATATAAATAAGATAAATTTTAAAATAATAAGAAGCGCAATGGAATATTGCTTTAATTCCAAGCTTCATGTTTTCCAAAGGAAACAAGAGGGTAACAGTGAGATTGTCCAAGGACTGAGGAGACAACTCAGAAGGTGAAAACCTTTTCTAGAAAACCATGAGGACCTGAACATGAACCCCCAGAACGCATATAAAAGCAGCTGCAGTGCTATGTGTCTGTGACTCCAGCGCTCCTGTAAGGAGAGGGGAGGCAGACACAAGGTGGGCAGCCCAGTGGTTGGCGAAGACTGTGTCTCAAGCAAGGAGGAGGCTGAAGAGCAACACCAACGCTGATCTCACACGCACCCACACTCACAGACACATGAAAAACGTAGACATTAAAAACAAACAAACAAACAAACAAAAACCTGGAGGGACCCGAGAGATGGCTCAACAGTTAAGAGCATCGGCTGCTGCTGCAGAGGAGCCACATTCTTTGGTTCCCAGCGCCTGCATGCTGGCCCACAACTCTCCCTAACTCCAGTCCCAGGGGTTCTTTCACCCCCTTCTCAACTCCATGGGCACCAAGCATGCACACGGTGCAAACACATAAATCACAAGAAATGTGGATTTCGGTTGCACCCCACGGAGAGCTTCCAGAGGGGAGTGCTGTGTCCCTGGAGGGTGTGCCTCGTCTCCATGGAAACTGCTAACGGCAAAAAGGAATAGCTCTAGTGGCAGTCACCACGTTCACCTTCTTGACGCGGAGGTCTCCTGAAGCACAGGCAGGCCTCAAACTCCCTAAATAACCGAGGATAACCTTGAACTATCAACCCCCCTCCCCCACTCCCAAATGCTGAGTTCACAGAAATGCCCACTCCTCCTAGTTTATGCAGCGCTGGGCATCAAGCCCAGGGCCTCATGCACGCTAGGTCAGCACTCTACCTACTCAGCTACAGCCGCCGCCCTTTCAATCCTGACTGGAAAACATATATGTTCTGACTGAAGCTCAGCTTCCGCTGTATACACCAAAATCCCAGGAGGACCTGGGAGGCTGAAGCCAGAGAATCTTAAGTTTGAGGCAAGCCATCTGGGATCAAACAGTTCACTGTGAGTTTAGAGACACGTGTCTCAGGGCAGGGAGAGCCCTGGGCATTCAAGGCTTCTGTCTTCCTCAGCAGTTTCTTAGCTCAGGTCCACTAGTTTTAGAAGTCATTTATTAATTCACCTTTAATTCATCGCTTTTGTTTGTTTTTGAGACAGGGTTTCTCTGTGTAGCCTTGGCTGTCCTGGACTCTATTTGTAGAAAAGGCTGGCCTGGAATTCACAGAGATCTGCCTGCCTCTGCTTCCCAGAGTGCTAGGGTTACAGGCAAGTAACAGGGCGCCCATCGAGGATCTTAATATGTATTCGGGCTGGCATGGAATTCACTATGCAGGCGAGGTTGTCCTTGACACTGACCCTCAGTCTCTCACGCACATCCGCAGACCTCTAGAGTGGCTCTTCTGAAATCGATTTTGGGAAGGATGGGCTTATGGGCCTGAACTGAAAGTTCTTCTTCAGGTTTATCCCTCCAGAGTTTGCCACAGCACCCTGAACAGTGAGTTCTTGACAAAAGCTTCTAGAAGGTGTGGATGAACTCTGAAGGATCAAAGGCCACCAAAAGTCTGAGGAGCTCTTGGTGAGGATAAAGGTGCTGATTAGATGCTGGGAGAAGACTTTGACTTGTGAGGGAGGTTCCCTGGGTTGCTCCGGAAGCTTAAAGGGCAAACCTTCAAAACCATCCCCAGCCTCCTTCCCCACTGAGAGGGCCATCCTGACCTCATACTGCCTATCAGCGCCAGAGAGGAAGCTGTGAGCCAGGGCTATGCTGTCAGCAGCCATTTTGCAGATGTGTAGATAACAAACCCCATCCACCCCACCAACTTGAAGTGTTTGTTTCGACGTTTGGACAGTTGGCTCCCTGTTACAAGACAGTCAATAGCCTCAGCCCTAAAGTCTCCAGGCTCCTACCTCCCTGGGCTTCATGCAATGTACTTTTTCAGATCCCTGGACTGCAAGAGTCCTGAAAGTCTGTGAAGGGAGTTACTCTGACCTTGGAGAGACATGGACCAGACCAGGGTAGAATCACAAGGACTTCTCAGGTCAATAAGGTTTAAAAAAAAAAAACAAAAACTAGGTACAGTAATGCATGCCAAAATCCCAGCAGACAATTACAGGGAGGCAGAGGCAGGAGGATCTTCCTAAGTTTGAGGCCAGCCTGGTCTACAAAGAGAGTCCAGCACAGCGATTTAAAGGAAAATGTCTGGGCTGGGTACATGGTTCTGATGGATGAGTGACGACACCTAGCAGGCCCAAAACCTTGGGCTTGACTCCCAGCACTTGGGAGATGAAGTCAGAGGGATCAGAAGTTCAAAGTCAAGTTCAATGCTGGCTTGGGCTATTAAACCCCTGCCTCGAAAAACAATCCTCTGGGTCCCTTTATAAGCCAGTTTATTGATGTAAGATGAGTCTGTCTCAGGCTCGGAGCAGTGCTTCCGTTCTGGAGTGTCCACTGAAGAGGATCCCGAGGCTTCCTTGTGGTATAGATGACTCTGCCAGGTCCTGCCACCAGCTGCTTCACCCCTGCCTGGCACCTCCGGGGAGTTGCTGCTCAAGGGCAGGGGATAAGCAGGCCCAGCAGTCCACCCCACACCAAGCATTCTGAATACCCTCTTCTGGCCTGAGCTACCCCTGGCATGGGCTGGGATCCAGGTGGGCGGTGGGTTCTTGCTTACTGTCCTGTCGTTCTCGGTGGGAATGTCAGCTGCTTCCAGGCACTGACAAGCATGCTCTCCTGCCTGCAGTGGGCCAAAGGGGAGCAGCTTTCCTGAGGTGGCAGCTACTCAGCATCCAGCAAAGGAAACCAAGCATGCCGTCTGAAAGAGTACAGTTAAATATCAACAGAAAGGGGGAGGAAAATCCGTGACTCGGTAGTACCAAGTCCTGTCAGAAGTTGGGCCCTAATAGCCGGGCATGGTGGCACATGCCTTCCATCCTGGCACTCAGGGAGGCAGAGGCAGGGGAATCTCTGTGAGTTCGAGGCTAGCCTGGTCTACAAAGAGAGTCCAGGACAGCCAGGGATACACAGATAATCCCTGTCTCAGAAAGCCTAATTAATTTTTTTTTTTTAGGTCTGTGAATTAGACCATGCTGAGAGTGCCTACCAGAGACATGTATGTGTAATGAGTATGGAGGCCACAGCTGAAGTTGGGGCTCTTCACCAACCGCTTTTCACCTTATATACGTGGCCTGGTTGCCTGCCATGTTGTAATTGAAAATTAAAGGCACATACCACCGTGCCAGACCATCCACTTTAATCTCTGAGACAGGATCTCTCGTTGAACCTCCATTTTCTGATTTAGCCAGACTGGCCGGCCGGCCAGTGAGCCTCAGGCGTCCTTTTTGTCCCCCAGCATCGGACGACAGCTCTGTGCCAGCACACCTGGGTCCAAATTAAAAGACTCGGAAGTTTCGTACTTTGAACTCCTTGTCTTCCTGACCCCTGAGTGCTGGGGTTACAGGCATCCATCCGTCAACTCCGAGACCCTCCCCCTCCGGCTGTTGGGGATGGAACTCAGCGAAGAGCTAGCTCATTCCAGGCGCAGAGCCACATCCCCCAGCCCTGTGTTACATTTTCACAGTAGGTGTCCTAACCAGTGTGAGGTGACAGGCTCTTTTGTCCCTTCTAGTTAGTGAAGCTGAGTATCTTTCCACGGGCTCATTAAAGCTGCAACAGACAGGATATTCAGTAGCAAGGCCAAGGCCAAATCAAAGCAGGCACCAGACCCTGTGGGCCTTTCAGCATGTCCTAGCTGTCCCAGGAGAGCAGGGGCTCCAAGTCAGCTATTGAGAAACACTCCTATTAGAAGCACTTCCAAATGCAATGAAGAGAACGGGCAGGGCTGGAGCCTGGTTCAGCCAATAGCGGTGCTCCCTCTGTCAGAGGACTCAGTCCAGGTCCCCAAACCTACACTCCGCGTTCCACAACACCCTGTCGCTCCACCTCCAGGTAATGTGTATGGCCTCCGCAGAGACCCGTGCTCCTGTGCAGTCGCCACAACACAAACACAAGTCCAGACCCTTTTCTCTGAGATTTAAGTGCATGATTGTTTACCCTGCACATATGTGTATGTCCCACGTACACTTGTGATGCCGAAGGAGGCTAGGAGAGGGTACAGGATCCCCTGGAACTGGAGTTACAGGTGGTTCTGAACCATCATGGGGGTGCTGGGAACCGAACCTGGGTCCTCTGTAAGAGCAGCGGTGCTGAGCCATCTCTCCAGCCCCACCGCCAACCAGTTCTGTATGAAGCTCTGCCTTCAAAGTTGGAAGGTCTCACGTTCCCCGTCTCCAACCGCCTCATCACTCTTCCTTTCTGGCCTTTCCCCGGCTATTTCCTGCTTATTTATTCCCCCAGTGTAAATCTTAGGATCTGTTTGTCTGGTGGCAGCCTTGACTTGCTCCACTGTCTCCTCTTCAGCCACATGTGGCAGGGACTCCAAAACCTGTGCTTTACCTTCCAGATGACAGGGGACATGGGAGGATCAAGATGGCACGAGAAGGCCACCCAGGTAAGCCCCTGTCAGCCACTGTGCTAGTTAAGGGTACCAGGTCACCATATGCCCCTGTTCCTCTTTGTTCTTTGAGACAAGGTCTCTCTACATATCCCTGGCAGGCAAGGAACTCACTATGTAGACCAGGCTGGCCTTGAACTCACAGAGACCTGTTCTATCTGCCTCTGCCTCTTGAGTGCTAGAATTAAAGGCTTGTACCACCAGGCCCTGATTCTATTATGTTCCTTATAAACCCCAAGGCTTTAAGGGTGGCTCTCCAAGGTGACATGACTAGGCAGAGAGCACCAGACTCCAAATCCATTTATGAGTACACAAGGACTCGGTTACCTGCGTGAGTGTGTGTGTGTGTGTGGTATGAACTGGAAAGCCCACAGCTGCCCTATGTTGATCCTGGCTGCCTCAGGATCTGAAAAGATAATAGAACTTTCATGCTCTGAGAGAGGAAGGGACATCCGTTGACCCAGCTCAGCCCTGTGCTGCATGTCCCTTGCATTCCCAGGGTACCTTTGTGCTTAATCTGGCCTGCTGCAGAGATTAGGAAATCCAGCTGAGGAAATCCAATGCTGTAAATGGAGTTCAGCCTTTCTTTCTTTTTACTCTTCTTCAAGACGGGGTTTCTCTGTGTAGTCCTGGCTGCCCTGAAACTCAATCTGTAGACCAGGATGTAGAACTTGAAAGCACAGAGAGCCATTTGCCTCTGCTTCCTGAGGGTGGGATTAAAGGTGTGCACCACCACCGCTGGTCTTAATTTTTGTAATTTTTTAAAAGATCTATTCTATGTGTATGGGTGCTTTGTCTGCATGTACATACATGCTTGCCTGGTTCCTGTAGAGGTCAAAAGAAAGCATCAGGTCCCCTTGAACTGGGGTTATGGATGGTTGTGAGCTGCCATGTGGGTCCTAGGAATTGAACCTCGGTCCTCCACAAGAATAACAAGTGCTCTTAACCACTGAGACTCATATTTATTCATTTGTGTTTGTTTGCTTATTAATTTTTAAGACAAAGTCCCACTATATAATTCAAAGCTGGGCTTGAACTCACAGAGATCTACTTGCCTCTTCCTCCCAAATCCTGAAATTAAAGGTGTGTGCCACGGTGCCCAGCTCTGAAATTCAACTTTTCATTGACCAGTTCAGTTTATGGACTCCAAAAGTTTAAGAATCCCCCAATGGTGGTCCCCGCCTTTAATCCCACTACTTGGGCGGCAGAATCAGGCAGATCTCTGAGTTTAAGGCCAGCCTGGTTTACAGAGTGAGCTGAAGGTCAACAAGAGATACACAGTGAGACGATATCTTTAAAAAAAACAAAACAAAACACAAACAAACAAACAAACAAACAGTCCAGAAAGTTGCTGAATTGTCCTTAGAACACCGTAAAGGGATTCACTGGAATAACCCAAATGAGCTTGTCAAAGTTAGGGTGACAGCGTCAGAGAACAAGTTCTGGTGCTAGGGAGATGGCTTGGTCAGTAAAGAACTTGCCCTCTGAACATGACCTGAGTTCAGTCCCCATAAGGATGTAAAAGCTGGGTAACACAGTGCTGTAATCCCAGTTCTAGGAGGCAAACACAGTCAGTGATCCATGGCTCACTGGCCAGCCAACATGGCCTACATTAGTGAGCTTCAGGTCCCTGTTGGAGACTGTCTCAAAAGACAAAGTGGACAGCTCCTGAAGAACAGCACCCAAGACTGGCATCTGGCACGCACATGCACACCTGTCAGGGGACCCTTTTTGAGACAGGGTTTCAAGTAGCCCAGGCTGATCTTGAACTCCCATCTCCCTGCCTCTGCCTCTCAAGAGCCAGCATTACAGCTGAATACCACCACACCTGACTGTAGTTGTGCTGATTAAAAAGGGGACTTTGGATGCATTTGATGGCTGATGGCACACACATGGAACAGCTTTTAAAAGCCTTCCCTATCCAGCTCTGGGCTGCAGCATTGCTCAACAGTTTTGCTGTAGTTGGGGCAATCCTCTTCCCTCCCCCAGCCTAGATCCTGATTCTCATAAACACACTCAGATACAACCCTTGGTAGGGAAAGGGCCTTCCACAGGCGGGGAAAGGTCAACAGCCTGCTCCCAGCAAGAGCCTGACCGGTCCGCCACTCCCAACTTCTGCAGGAAGGACACATCTGGGGCTCCATGAGGAGGACAGCTCTCATCTTGGGCTCCGGGCTGCTCTTGTCTGTGGCCTTCTGGAACTCGGTCACATGGTGAGTGTGCTCCCTCCAGGCCTCCGGGGTGAGAGGCACAGCACGAAAGAGCTGGCTTCCCAGTCTTCTCCCAGAAACTTGAATGATTTTCTTCCCAAGGCATCTTCAGACATTTTGGGGTGCTTCCGGCTACTTTTGGCAGACCCAGTGGGAGAAGCTGCTGTCTACATTTGAAGGCAACGAGTTATTCCTGTTCATTATAGGTGAGAGTCCAGCCAGAGGTGTGTCGGGCCCCACATTTGTTCGTTTCCCATGCTACTGCTACTACTTACAGGCCCAATCTGCTCTTTTGTTGTTGTTTGTTGTTGTTTTCAGACGGGGTCTCTTTATGGAGACCAGGCTGTCCTTGAACTCACAGAGATCCTCCTGCCTCTGTTTCCTGAGTGTGAGGATTACAGTGTGCATGCACCACCACCTGCCCACCTGCTGTTTTTAACCAAGGTTTTAATGGAGTACCTGGAGTCATCTTGTCACATGAGCAAGGGCTTAATATTTCAGTTTGCCAGTCTGTTCTCCTACAAACAGATGTTTAGGCTGCTCTGGGTGTTTCCTTGTGATTAAAAAAAAAAATACTGTTTGCTTGCTCTATGGTTACATGTGTGCCTGAGTGTGTGCCCATGTACCGTGTTCATACAGGAGCTGAGAGGTCAGAGGTATTGGTTTCCCTGGAACTGGAGTTACAAATATTTGTGAGCCACCACGTGGGGACTGAAAAGCAAGCCCCAGTTCTCTGGAAGAGCAGCCAGTGCTCTTAACCACTGAGGGAGCTCTCTCTCTCTCAACTTCAGGTTTTCTCATGATTTTTATTTGTGTTGTATTATTTCTCACGTATTTTGATTGATTGATTGAGACCAAGGTTTCTCTGTGTAGCCCCTGCTGTCCTGAAACTCACTCTGTAGACTAGGCTGACTTCAAACTTAAAGATTTGCCTGCCTCTGCCTCCCAAGCGCTGTGATCTCAGGCGTGCGCCACCACTGCCCAGCTTTTATTATTTTTACAGATGTTGTATCAGCATTTCTAGGCACAAACCTAGGTGCACTTGCTTTGTCTCCTTTTTCACGTCAGAGTCTGTCCAACTGTCCTGCAGAATGGGGCTCCCAGTGGTCTTCCCACACTTGCCAAGTCCTTCCTGTGTCCCTTCTACCCCAGACACTGTTTGATGGGGCAGGAAAAGACTAGAAGGGTACAAAGACAGAGGTCAGTGAAACAGTGTCCTTGTTTCTCAGGGTTTACAATCTAGTAAGAGGCCACAGTGAAGTCAGATAACACAGCTGTGTCCCTTGGATGGCTGCCATAGGTAGGAGATTAAAGACATGAGAAGTGGGGCGTGAAACAAAAAGCTAGATGAAGTGTGTTTTGGTCAGGATTTCCTTTTTAATTTTTATTGGTTGTTGTGATGTGGGCATGGACATACGTGTGCCACATTATGTGGGTGGATCAGTGACGGCTCTGTGCACTCTCCGTGGTTTGAGGGGTGACCCTCGGGTCATCAGGCTTATCTAGTAAGAGCTTTACCTAGTAAGCTGTCCTTTAGGCTCTAGTTTTCTTCTTCTAGGCACAGGCTTTCATGTATCCCAGGATGTCCAAGAATGGGCTAGGTGGCTGAGGATGGCCATGGAACTTCTGAGCCTCCTGCCTTTGACCAGTGGCTCGTCAGCACTGGGGAGTAATAGACCAGGTGGTCACGTGGCTTCATCATCCAAACAGGAACATGTGAGGGGAAAGGGAGGCATCATCAGTGCCTGTGCTGAGAGGGTACAGCAGCAACACCTGTTATCCCAGAGGTGGCTGAAGCAGGGGGATCGCTGTGAGTTTGGGGGTCTGTCTGGACTATCCAGTGAGTTTCAAACCTGCCTTGTATAGAATGAGAGCCTGTCTCAAAACAAGTAATAAAGAAAAACAAAACATCCAAAAACCCAGGTGTGGTGGTGCACACTTTTAATCCTAGCATTTGAGAGGCAGAGAAGCAGGGGACAATTTATTGTGAGTGCAAGGCAGCCTGGTCTACATAGCCAGCCAGGACAAAACAGTGAGAGCCTGTCTCAAACACACACACACACACACACACACACACACACACACACACGCACACATATGCACATACACGCAAACACGCACACAGGCACGCACGCACGAACACACATGGTGGAAGGGGGACAAAGACAGGAAAAATACACTTGTTCAGGTTCCATGACATGAGCAGTGAGTCGCCAGGCAGGCGATAGATCCGGGCACACTCGCCGCCGAGTGAGCCCCCGAGGTGGCTGGGATGCCCTGAGTCTCTCTGCTCTCCGCCTCAGGTGCTGCCCTCATGCCTGTGCTGTGCTTCTGGGGTTTCAACGGCCTTCTGCTGCTGGTGGACACAACAGGAAAACCCACCTTCATCTCCCGCTACCGCATCCAACTTGGGAAGAATGAACCTGTAAGTGTCATTGCGACTGTCAGTGCCGGGGATGTGGGTACCAAAGTCAGGGCGAGTCAAAGACTTTTCTTTGAGCTGCCCTGCATTCAGAGGGTTAGAGAGCAGGAGCTGGGGGGGAGGGGCACTCGGTCGGTAGGGTGGTAGAGTGGTTGTCTAGCCCGAAGCCCTCGATTCCATCCCCAAGGCACAAGTGGGAGTGCACAGCTATAATCCAAGCACTCGGGAAGTGGAGGCTGGAGGGGTAGAAGTTCAAGGTCATCCTTGGCTACGCAGGAAATAGGAAAGTAGCTTAGGCTACATGAGACCCCATCAGTAAGTTGGTTCAGCAAGCCTGAAGACCCGAGTCTGATCCCTGGAACCCACACAGGGGAAGAAGAGAACCGACTCCATTTACTCTGACCTCCAGATGCACACCTGGGCACAAAGGCACCTACACACACACACACACACACACACACACACACACACACTCTCTCTCTCTCTCTCTCTCTCTCTCTCTCTCTCTGAATAAAAAATAAATAAAGTAAAAAAGAAATTAAAAGGCTACTTAGCCAGTGGCCAGTCTAGACCAAAGTGCTGGTCTCCTGAGTCCAACCCCAGGCTGCCCCATGACACTGTGCTCAACATACGAGGAAGAGAAACAACTGCCTCAGCCTGAGACAGCAGCAGCATTTTAACCATGGCGCTGAGACATGGATCTGACGGCAGACATCACTGTCTCAAGGGAGGCAACCCCAACTGCAGCAGATGGTAGCTCAGACTCTGGATGTATGTGGTAGTTATTTTCAGAAATTTATTTTTTTAATTTATTTATTTTGAGACAGGGTCTCTCTGTGTAGCTTTGGCCATCCTGGACCTCCATGGCCAGAGACCAACCTGCCTCTGCCTCCCAGGTGCTAAGATTAAAGGGGGAGTCTCTTTCATCATCCAATGCAGCCAGTGTGAGCTGTCAGGCAAGCATGGCGGCGAGGCGGGAACACCACCCTGGCTTCTAAGCCGCCCTGCTTGCTCACTGTGGGGGTTGAGCACTGCGCTGGCCTTCCTTGTGCCCTGAAAACCTGCAGAGACAACCTTCCCTTACACAACAGGGCAGAGGCTGCTTCTGAAAACAAGCTGTTCCACGGTCCCACCCAAACCCTGTCCAGACAATCAGCTCTCAGACTGCTCAGGTGCCTTCCTGCATGAGTCACCTCCGCTCCCAGGGCAGTCTGCCCAGCCTGGCACCAAAGGCAAGATGGGGGAAAAAGTCCTGATGGAGTTCTCTGAAATGGTCTTCTCCTGAGATGACAGCTACCAGCATTGGGGGGTTCAGCCCACCCTGGAAGAACAGACTTGGAAGCCTTTGTGTTACTATTTGGCCTGTAAGACCTTTTGGCTTAGTGCTTTCATGTTCAAGGCTAATCATCTTCGTGATGACTGTCATGGTTCAGAGGCAGGACACTAGATAGACTAGAACCTCTTCTTTCTTCTCCTCTCCCACCCTGAACAGGATCTCATGTAGTCCAGGCTAGCCTGCAACTTGCTATGTAGCTGAGGATGCCCTTGAACTTCTGATCTTCCTTCTCCCACCACAGGGTTATGCTGTTAAGGATCACACCCAGGACTCCCAGGATACCTAGAAGGCACTCTACCCACCAAGCCATGTCTCAGCCCCACCCTGGGGATTTTCAGTTCCAGAGCACTGTCTGAAGCCACAGGAAGGACCTTGGGACCATGTCATCCTGGCTAGTTGTAGGTGCTGACTGCAGCAGGATCCGGCATTCCTTGGATCCCAGCCTGCCCACACAGTCACTCTCCCACCTCCTCCTGGCTTAGGCACACCTCTCCTCTCTGAACACCTCCTTCCTAACCTGGCCTCTCCCACACCTGGGAAATGAAAGCAGGCCCCACAGCCAGCTCTCACAGCTCTGGGTCACTTGCTCTGTCCAGGGCTGTGACTGCCGCCCCTCCTGGCTCCTGTCCTTTTTGCTCCAGGAAATGGCTTTGGCATTCTTTCCTCTTTCTTACATCCTTGTCTTTCTCTCAACCCAGCTTGTTTCTCTTTGAATTATCACATAAATGCTTTAATTTTTCCATCTCTACAAAAAAACAAAACAAAACAAAAAAAGAACACAAACCTACACTGGCTGTGGTGGCACACATCTGGAATCCCAAGCATTTGAAAGGGAGACAGGAGGATTGTTCAGAAGGGCTACATGACACTATTTCAATTTTTTCCTTTATTTTGTATGCATGGGTGTTTTGCCTGCATGTGTGTCTATGTACAACATATATGCAGTAGTACCCAGAAGAGGATGCTGGATTGACAGTTGTGAGCTGCCATATGCATGATGGGAATCAAGCTCTGTCCTCTGGAAAAACAGTCAGTGCTCTTAACCACTGAGTCATCTCTCCAGCCCCCAAGACTGTTTCAAAAACCAAAACCAAACCTTGGCCCTACTTAACACAAGTACACACTACCAGCTGTTACATTCGCCCTTGAGGCAAAGCTCTCTGACAGAGCTATCTATACAGTCTCTCAGAGTTGTTTATACGGTCTCTGTTCTTCCTCCTGGCTGTCTTTTTCCAAGCATTTAATAGCTAAGAAGTTTTAAGCAGACAGGCAGACAGAAATGTAGGACAAATATATGAGACTCATCTACATAGCATTTCAGATTAATATTTAAATACTTTACAATCTATAACTTGTTCCTGAACTGTTCCAAGTATGAGACGTTGGAGGACTGCTGTTGTTTCTCGTCTCTTTCCTGTAAGGCTGCTGCCTCCTTCCTGTTTCTGTAGACTGCACCAGTGGCCTAATTCTCAGGCTGTATATTCCCAGCAGGTATCCTGTAGCCACAGGGGCACTGGGTGGAGGCTGCCAGCTCTAAGGCTGACAACTAAGCCACCATTTAGCCTTTCCTCCTGGAACAAGTTTCTCATCTGTTCAGCCTCACTGGATTGGCCCCAAGCAGAGGGAGCTGAGGGAGGTCTGGGGACCTGCCCATGCTGGCCTCCCATCCAGGCAGATTCTTTGTTCTCTGTGTGAGGCTAGGGCAAGCCAGCCTGCTCTCAGATCACTAAAACCTCTTCCAGAATCCTTCATCAAGATGGTTGAGTGAATTGTCACTGCTTATCCATTTCTGTGTTTAACTGGTATTTCTTTGTCCCTGTAGAACACTGGGTGTTTTGTGGGTCAGAACTCGGCAGTGACAGTCGCAGCCCACAGAGCCTATGCTCTGGTGGGACACTGCCAAGGACAGCACAAGCCTGTACTGCTCACCACGGCCAGCCCCAGACTGTGGACTACCCAGTCACTCCCAGAAGCCCACCCTGAGCAGGTCAGGTAGAGCCCTACTTGTCACGCTCCCACTCTCCCTATTCCTCTGTCCTCTGGCAGGTAGACCCCGCGAAGCTACGTCAGGCTATCCACACAGTTTTTTTCAACCAGACCATGATCTCTCTGCCCATGCTGGTCGTCGTCTATCCTTTCTTCAAGTGGAGGAGAGACCCCTGCTCTCGAGAGCTGCCTACCTTCCACTGGTTCCTTGTGGAGCTGGCCCTTTTCACCCTTGTGGAGGAAATCTTGTTCTACTACTCACACCGGTGAGCTCCCTACATGCACAGCTGGCCTCACCATGGGATGATGGCTCAGGAGAGGACCCTGAACTGTCGTCAGAGACAACCGATTCTCCAACTTGACACAATGCCCAGCAAAGAAATAGCTGGCCTACTTGTACGGAAGAATGGATCCATTTCCTGCCCTCCCTTTCGTTTTACTTCATTACCTGGGGCTGGCAAGCAATACAAACCAACCTTATCATCCACAATCAGACTAGAGGAGGGCAAGGAATAGATGCCTGCTCCTCACATGTGGACCACATTACCAGCTTGGCTTTCTGATGGTCTCCTTGGGATGGAGGGAAAGTGGGAGCTGGCAGTTACCAACTATGAAATGATCTTTCCAGGCTCCTTCACCACCCAAAGTTGTACAAGATTCACAAGAAACATCATGAATGGACAGCACCCATTGGTGTGACGTCAATCTATGCCCACCCTATAGAACACGTGGTAAGTAACAGCCTCTGAAGCCCCAGAAGTGGAGGCTGCTGGTCCCCTGCCTTGTTTCCTCCTCCCAGTGAACAGCTGCGATCTCTTGGCTATGTCAGGTACCTAAGTGTACAGTATCTTATTCTCCCCAGCAACCTGCTACAGCCTGACTCTGCTGCAGAGGATGGCGAAGCTGAGTGCGTCCCAAGTTACAACTCTGAAAGGCAGAGTGAGCACCCAGCTGGGTGCCTCCATCTCCTGGAATCATCCTTTCTTTTGCAGGCTTCCAACATGATACCAGCTATGGTGGGTCCTCTAGCAATGGGCTCCCATTTGTCCTCTATCACTGTGTGGTTTTCCCTGGCTCTCATCATCACCACCATCGCCCACTGTGGCTATCACCTGCCCTTTCTGCCTTCACCTGAGTTCCATGACTACCACCATCTCAAGTAAGCGAACAGTACCCTTGCTCAAGGGTCTCATGGGACAGTGGTGCCTCCATCCTTATGTGTGAACCAGTCAGGGAAGTTGCTACTTTGAGATTTTCCTTTTTTTTCTGACACCAGGTCCTTCCTGCAGTCAGAAAATTTAACCATTATTTGGGCTCTGGCCCTGTTGAATCTCGTGAGCCTTGAATTGTCTCCTCAGAACCCTCGTGCATGAAAACTTGGCACACTTAAACATCATGGACTTTTATTCTTGGTTTTGATACAGTGTTCCTGTGTAGCCCTGGCTGCCCTGGAACTTCGTATGTAAACCAGGCTGGCCTCACACTTAGATCTGCCTGCCCTTGCCTCCCATGTGCTGGAATTAAAGGCACCACATCACAAATGGCCTCATCCCAGGCCTTTTTCTGGGTCACCAGATACACTTAGTACAGGGGTTTTGGGGTCCCATTCCAAACCCAGCAGTCGACGTACCTGTGGCGTGCGGCCTGGGAGCCTGCCTCCTAATGTCTTCCATGGTGTTCTGATGCAGGGAGTCTCTGAACCTACCTGAACAAGCGTTGGTCTGTACAAAATTGTAACTTCTGCACACCAAAATCAGATTAAAGGGGTAGGTAGGTAGGTCCTAGAGAGATGGCTCAGTAGTTGCTGAAGCTGGGCATGGTAGCAGACCTTTAATTCGAGGACTCAGCAGACAGGTGGACATAGTGCAAGTCTAACCTGGTCTGCAGTGAAGAGTTCCAGGCCAGCGGGAGCTACAGATCTCAGTACCCACATAAACGCCTTGTGCATACCCAGAGCCCCAGCTTTGAGGACAGGAAATGGGCTAGCTGGGGCTTGCTGGCTGGCAGTGGAGGACATTAATGTCCCACTCTGGTCTCTGTGCACGTAGTCATGGATGCCGCACAAAAAGGGCAGGCACTTGCCTAATGTGCAAGGCCCAGGGCTCAATCCTCCAGCTCAAAAGTGATCAGACACCGTAGCTCACAACTTAAAATACCACGACAGACACTGAGGCAGAAGCAGTGCCAGAGTTCAAAGCCATCAACTGAATTTCAGTTCAGTTTGCTGAGACTTTCTTAAACAGTAACAAAAACTCTAAACAATCCTCAAACAGAACCCTTCAAAAGAATATTCTAGGCATAGAATAGTCTGGCATGGCTGTGCAGCATGGTGAAAGGAGGGCTGGGAAATAAGGGGAGACCCAGAGCTTCCTACCATCGTTAGCTGGGCAATTCTCTTCTCTCCTTCAGGTTCAACCAGTGCTATGGGGTGCTGGGGGTGCTGGACCACCTACATGGGACTGACGTCATGTTTAAGCAGACCAAGGCCTATGAGAGACATGTCATCCTGCTGGGCTTCACCCCACTTTCAGAGAGCATTCCTGATCCTCCAAAGAAAATAGAGAGTCTAGTTGGACCATCCAGGCTGTTCCCTCACAAGTAGGATGTGGAGACTGCCTGGGGCCATGCCACCCTTAACAGCTTGCCTCTTTTGGCCACCATACTCTAAGGACTGTACCATTACCACGGAGGGAAGCCAGGCTTCCTGCCTGGACAAGGCTATCATGGGATGTGGGTTTCCCCAAAAGTACTTCTCATGTCACTTAGGACTAGGAATTTACTTAGGGAAAATGAACAAGCTATTTAGGCTGGAGGCCAGCCAGGAAAGAAAAAAAATCACAGAGCCTGGGTAAATTCTCTAGTCCTCTGTTCCAATCCCCATACAGCTTCCTTGTGGCCTACAGAATGGGGTCGTAGTGGCACTGGAGGCTTCCTGGTTACAAACTTTTCTCACATCCCAAACCAGGGTATCGTGTCAACACAGGTCAGATGTGCTGACATACTAGATGTGGTTCCTGATTCCTACCCAAGGAAGCATGGTTTACTTTCGCCCTCTACAGATACAAGTCGCTCAGAAGGAACAATGACAGCCCACTGGAGCTTCTCAACTGACGTGCACTCTAGCTCCTGTGCTTTAGCCTGTGTGCAAACTTGGGCTGAGCTCCAGGATTGCCCATCTTGGGGAAGACCCAAGTCAGTTGCTCTCTAAACCCAAATCACAGTCTTCTCCCCACAACCATGAGCTTTAGAAAACATGGACAAAGGGCAGGTCCATCTTCCCTCAAATGGTAAATCAATAGTGAACAGGCTCAGGGAATACTAGAGCAGTAGGGTTTCTCCAGTAAAGTTTTGCCAGGCCCCTACTCTGGCAGCGGTTAGGAGCCCCAAGATCCCAAGAACTTGGCATCAAAGTTGGCTCTGGAAGGCTGCCACCATCACCATTTGTCAAATTTCAGCACAACCGTGATGATCTTATATTTTCAGGTCAAGGTCAATCAAGAAAACTCCTATTATAAAGTAAAATAAGACAGCTGGGTAGTTTGTACTGTAATACCAGCTGCTCAGAACTTAGGCTCAGTTCAGAGCCAGCCTTTACAACAGAGTGAAACCTGAAGGTCTGATAGACCAGCTCTTCAGAACCAACTACAGAACAGGGCTTCATCCCATGGCACTGAGGTCCACATAAGGCTGGGCTTGCTGGCAACTGAGTACCTCCTCTGAGTACCACCACCTCTGACCTTGTGCCCTCCTATTCCTTCAAACACCAACCCATTCCCCAACCCCAGCATCATCGAAAGATGGCAGCCGAGAAATGCTCTCTGCATTATTATCAAAAGGGGCAGGACAAGAAGTCAGGAAATGGACACTGTGAGGTGCTGTCAAGGGTACATGGCTTGTCCCTGTACGGCCCTAATATTGGCAAATAATATTTTAGTATCTCTGGCAAAGAAGCATGTAAATAAAGCCTCCTTTTAACTCTGTAGATTGTGGTTGTTGTCCGTCTTTCCCCCCCCCCTCCCCGCCCCACTGCAAAACACTAGGGATCTAAGGACACGTAACTGAGGAGCCAACTGACACAGCCACTCTTAACGAATGTGACTGAGGTGGGTCTGGCTCACCTGGCAACCTACAGAAAGAATATAGGCCACTGGTAGCAGTGATCATCCACCCATCTAACAGTAAAAAAAACTAGCAAAGCGGCAGGTCTTAGAGGACAGTAAACACTGCATGAGGAATTCTTGCATATATCCTGAGCAATGGAAACCCAATTCTACCCTTTCCCAGCTTCTCAGTTTGCAGGGTCAATGAGGGTCAAGGCTGGCCAAACACCTGGAGGCATTAGCAGCACCAAAGGCCCTGCCTTAGGCAGATGCTCAGGAGCCAATAGCATCCTCCCAAGAGACTGTACTGTAATCATGCTCATGCAGTGTGGGTTCTGCCACCTGGGGACACACACCAAGTTCCTCTCTCACACCCAACAGCAGTGTCCTAGATGGGAGAGCAGCCAGTGTTTTTTGCCTTTTCAAGTTTTTATTTTTATACATTTTTTTGTATTAAAAAGAAAAGCATAATAATTACCACCAATTACAAAGGACTAGAGCAGGACCAGAATAATGAATGAATCACTTCAGCCTGGGAAGCAGACACTCTCAATAATATTAATGTTATGATACAAGCTCATTCAAGTATTTTACATTTTTTTTTGTCCTGTTGAATGTGATATCCTAGCACATGGTAAAGACAATGTACGAGCGTTAAGGTGGAACCTTCTCTGCAAAGCCCATGACAAGTTTTCCTTTCCTGTGAGAACTGGGCTGAGAGTTCTCTTCTGCCTCTACCATCACCATGGCTGGAGGAGAGGGTGGGAGCTGGGGAGAACCAGGGGCCCTTTAGCAAGAGAGGTACTCTGGGGTCCCATCCAGGGGGACCAGGTTACCCAAGCCTCCAGTACTCTCCACCGTTAGCCTTGTCTGCATGCCCTTTTTCTCACTTCCAGACCTTCCAAGCAGCTTGCTTTCTTTTGTAAATGTAACCAAAAAGGAGTGGGAAAGAGCTACAGAACAGAAACATTTAACAACTTGACATGGGGCTCAGCACCTCTGTCTGAACCTGGGGTCCAGGCTGAAGCAGGGCCAGGCAGCCTTCTCTTGAAGTAGCAAATTTGCTCTGAGGCTCAGAGGGCAAAACACATTCTGCTTCTTGTTGGGCCCAGGCAGATGCCCAACCCTGCACAGGCAGAGGATGAAGGCGGTTCCATTTGGCAGGCTGTCTCAGGTCTTGGATCCCGTGGGAAGATGGTGATAGGGAAGTGGCTTGCTCTGGTGGCCCCTGCCACTCCTGGCATACTTGTCACAGATACATCGGTCCTAAATTCAAGTGTCTTCAGAAGGTGAAGATGTAAACTACTCTGCAACGTCAACTCCTAACATGTCACAAAAAATACAAACAAAACACACATACACACACACACACACACACATTCCCACCCCTCCTCAGCCTGTGTTGAGATGATAGCCTTGCCTTCTCACCCCAAAGGGGCCTCTTCCCTCAGTGGGCCTGGGAGGGTCCAGGAGAGGATGGCAAACCTAGCCTGGATAGTCTAGATGGGAACCACCTTCCCCCACACCGGAGCCTCAAAGCCCTGAGGTTCTGTGGTGCTAGATATACAGTATAGGGCAAAGCGAGGAAAGGGGAAAGGAGAAGGGAGCCCACTATTTGGTGAAGGTGCACCATGCCTGGGGCAGGTACCAGACTTAGGAGAGGGCCTCAAATCCCACCAGCAGACCCTATTCCCATATCATTTGAGACAACTGAGTCACAGGAACTGACACAAGATTCCCACATACTAAGCACCGGGAAGGCAGAGTGGGACAGGGCACGAGCTAAAAGCAACAAGGTACCCAAAGACAGAAGGTAAGCTCTTGCCAGCCTGGGATGCTATGTCCTAGTCCCCCGCCTTTGGGACAACAGAGGAACTCAGTGATGAGGAGGGCCACACAAGTTTCAGCAACTGAGCAAAAAGACCACACCTGCCTTATGCTGTCCAGGTCCCAGTGTGGGGTGGGCATGCAGTCTCCCCAGCCTATGTGCTCAGTCCTTTATCACCCTCCCAGCTCCTAATGACAGCAGCCTCCAGCTTAAAGAAGAGAAGTCAGGTATACTCTATGTCCACATATACCTTCCTGCCACGGGGCTTCACCAAATGGCAGGATCCCCCAGCCCTTGCTTCCTCTCACCCTTGATCCCAGGCAGGATCAGTGAGAGGATGGGCAGAGATGGCTTGCAGGGGGTGAGGGTATTAAGATGGGAAGACCACACCAGACCCTTGGAGAATGGCACCTTTTTCCACCTTGTGATACAAACCTCCTTGAGGTCAAAGGTCTTTAAGGTCAGACACAGATCTAAGCTGTGGCCATCAGTGGGTGTTCACCCCTTGTTCTGGGGTTGGGGAGACGCGCAGGCTGAGTGTGTACCAGACAAGACCAACTCTGTTTACAACAGTCTGAAGCAAACTTGGCCTTGGGGTTCCGAGGGCAGGGTAAGGATGGGCCTGGTGAGGCGACAGCAAGCAGAACAAAGACAGTGGCAGCAGTGTGCAGACGCAGGACATCAGCTTCAGACGATGCAACAGCAGGGGTGTCCTGGGCACAGCTCTGATAGAACTGCCCCCAACTCTCTTGCCTCCAGGTGGGAGGCCCTGTACATGCAACTCAGTCCCGAGGAAACTTCTAGTCAGTCCAAGCCCAGGGCCATCCCAGGCAGGGGGAGCTCTTCAGGAGGAAAACAGGCATTTGGGCATTAGTTCAGGTTCCCGCTCCACAATAAGGCAACTTTTAAAAAAATATTATTTCCAAAAACAGAACAGAAGAAAAATTCCAAGGAGGGGGAAAGACAGCACTTTCTATGGATTAGGTGGGTTCTGATTTTTTTGACTTTTTTTTTTTTTTAGTGGTCGATTTTGTCTTTTTTTTCTTTCTTCTTCTTTTTTTTTTTTTTTTCCTTTTTCTTTTTTTCTGTTTTCCCAAGAATGGAAAGATCAGAGAAAAAAATAAAATGAATCATCTTTCAATAGTCTCTTCTGGTGTGAGCAGCGTCTCTGGGCTGGGGAGATGGGGGAGAGGCTGAAGCTCCCCAACCCCCACTGAGATCCTTTGGTTTCCTTCCCCCAGAGGTGGCAGAAGGGCATGTGGAACAGCAGGGACACGGTGATGGCAAACCCCAGATGATTGAGGGGCTGGTGCTTCTGGGGCCCATGGGCACCGCCAGAGCCTTCTGGTGGGCTGCATAGTTGGCTTGAGGGGAACAGGAAGAGGCAGGGAGACAGGTTGGCCTAACAGCCACAGGAAGGGCTGAAGAGTGATTTTGGTAATCCAGACAAACTATCAATAATTTAAAACTTGATATATATATATGTATATATATATATATAAAAATCTCCCCCCTTCCCCTCCCCCCCTTAGAAGTTAAGATGGAAGTCATGGAGACAGGAGGGGAAGGGGGTACTTGGAGGCTTCTGCCCAGGGGCACCGCTAATAGCCCAAATGGTGTACACTGCTACTTAGCGCAAAGGCCCATCTTTAGTAACTCTAGGCCTGTCCCTTCTCTACTTACTCTCCTGGGACTGGGTACCCCCATGGATCCTTGCCCACCCCACCCCTTCTATCCCAAACCCCAGGGGGCTTCTGGGCATTCACTTTCCCAAAGTCAGTGTGTCCAAGTGCTGGCTTGTCCATTTGGCATCTTCTCGAGTGGCCTGGCCAGTAGGTGTCGTAGGGGATTGGTTGATCCCAGTGGCAGGCCTGCTGGAAGACTGGGAAGGGCACCGCTTCCTGCCCTCACCGCCGCCTCCTGCTACCACTGGGTGTCGTTTGTGGTTGCCTTCCTCGCCCATGGGGGGCTGCAACAGAGGAGTCACAAGTGGTCAGAGAACACCTGAAACATCACTTTCCAGGACCAATCAAAGACCTTTTTACCTCCAAATGCAGACAAAGGTTTGGTTTATAAATAAAGTAGGGCCCATTCTATCCTTTCATATGGACACCACCAGAAATAAAAAAACTACAAACACATAAAAGTAATTTATCAAAGGCCTCCTATACTTAGGTCCATATCCTAAAGACCAGGTTTTGATCCTATGAATTTTTGTATCCCTCTATGAAGGAAATGACCTGTGGTATGTGGCATATAGCATGATACATGTATTGGCTCCACAGGGCCAAATACACTGAGGCTGTCTTACTCCAGCCTTCACCAGGCCCACGAGACAACAATAAAGACTGTGACTCACTATACTATACTATAGTCATACTATAACAAAGGACAACAAGTACTTTGCAGGTACCAAGGTCCAGCTACTGGTCCACCTTAAATGGTCTATCCAGCTACCTGCAGGTTCTCTGTACATACACTTCTCTCCAGTGAGGGTATAAAAAAGCCCAGTTTAGCCATCTGTATATCGATGACAGTCCTACCTATGCTTATCACTCGGGGTTCAAAGTGGCCAGAACCATGTTCTCAGCAGCCTGAGCACCACAAATAGTGTCAGTTTAAAATAACTGAGGACTACTGAATTACACCTACCACTTTCTGTTGAAAGTTCTCAAGAGAACAATGTTGAGTATCTGAGCATGATAAACTTTTTGTTTAAAGCCTTTTCAGTCTTCTTTGGTGTTGGTCATTAAAACTACAGCCTTGACTAGGTTATACATGTACCCTACTACAAAGGCAAACCCCCAGCACCACAGACTTCCTGAAGAAAAATCTCTCACCAGAAACGTTTTGCACAGATACAAAGATGGGTCAGTGAAGCTGCCTTTAGATGCAGCCCTTGATACACTCAGGAGCAACATCCAAACTCACCACAGGATGTCACTGTCTCGGCACTGCTCCAGACAATGGAGAACTGGACATTAGTTTACAAAATTCTATTCCCAGAAGGAACAAGTATATCTATCTATCTATCTATCTATCTATCTATCTATCTATCTATCTATCTAGAGATATATATATCTCTAGATAGATATATATATCTATCTCAGGGTAGTGGTCCTGATCCTGACACAAACTGGCAGGTAGCGGGATAAACTGGTAGGCTGTGACAGTAGGAGGGAAGGTGGGAACTAACAGCTCTGGCGAGCACCTGCTGCCCACTCTCACATGCACTTCAGACAGGAGAGGGATGGCTGCTCTTTACAGGAAAATCAGGAGTCAGAAGAGAAGCTTTCACTCACGTCCACTCGGAAGTCTTCCAGACGTCGGAATTTGCCGAGGTATTCTTGCAGTTTGGGGTCAATGTCCAAATTTTTGGCTTTGGAATATTTTAAGAAGGCCCAGAACTTCTCCAATCCATAGAGCTGGCCTGTGAAGAAAGGGTTTAGTAGAGAGCAGTACCTAAGATGAAGGCAGAGAGACATGAGACCTACTATAGGAGGGCACCTGTAGCTCTGACACACTCTTACCAGCCTCATAGTCTTTCATGGTCTCCTCCTGGAAATCCTTGAAAATGTCCAACCGGAATTTCTTCTCCAGGCCGTAACTGTAGTATCGAAAAAGGCACTCCAAACCGTATCTGTGGAGGACAAGAGCTGGTGAACTTGGCACAATACCTACTGGAATATGGGGAAAAGGGTAGCCTTGCTAGCCTAGCAAAGAAACTACATAGTTAAAACTCTGCTGGACTGGCAATGTGGCAGGCCCACTGCAAAGCAACCAGCAGCATTAACTAACAGCAGACCTGAAGAGCTGTTCAGTCTGCCAGGGCTCAGCCAATTCTGCCCTTTACATACTTATTTACTTATTTCATTTTATCTATCTATCTATCTATCTATCTATCTATCTATCTATCTATCTATCTAATATTAGTTACAGTTTATTAACTTTGTATCCCAACGGTATCCCACTCCCTTATCTCCTCCCAATCCTACCCTCTCTCCCTCATCTCCTCCCTGCCCCTTTCCAAGTCCACTGATAGGGGAAGACCTCCTCCACTTTCATCTGACCCTGGTTTATCAGGTATCTTCAGGTCTGGCTGCAAAGTCCTCCTCTGTGGCCTAGCAGGGCTGCTCCTCCCTGGGGGTGGGGGGTGGGGTGGGGGGGTGGTTGCACTTCTTTCTTTCCTTCCTTTCTCTCTTTCTTTATTTGCCTTTCACATCTTGTACTCACACTGATCTGTTCTATGTCTCTAACTGCTGTTTTTTGCTCCAAAAGCAGTAGAGCAGCCCTGACAGACCTTACAGTACACGAAGATTTATTTCCTGTCTGTTCACAGAAAAACATGCTGATCCCTACCACACCATTCAGCAGATTCTTCATTTACCTTAGTCAGAAAGTTCACCACTAGGAATGTGATACTAAAGAAATGACCAAAAATAGATCCATATTTTACAGGCATATAAAACTATTCACAGAAGCACTCAAGACCCCCAACCATAAAATTATCTTTGTTGCTGCTGTTGTGAATCATAAATATCTGACACAAAACCACCAAAGGGGCTGAGATCCACAGGTTGAGAACCACTGACTTAGAAGAACAGGCAGAACAAGGCCTAAAGTACGAATGAATCACTTTTCGACAAATTAGTTTTAGCAAGTATAGCATGTTAACATAAAAGTATCCACAAAGGAAGAGATGGTTCAGTTAAATAAAACACAAACCTCTAAGAAACAAAAGTGGCTTAGAAAAGTTTTGGGAACTATTATAATAGGCTTACATAAAAGCCTAAATAACTTTTAATAATTCTCTGAATAGGGCAGTGGTAGTGCAGGCCTTTAATCCTGGCAGAGGCAGGCGGATTTCTGAGTTCAAAGCCAGCCTGGTCTACACAGCAAGTTCCAGGACAGCCAGGGCTACAAAGACAAACTGCTTTGAAGAAAGAAAGAAAAAGAAAGAAAAAGAAAGAAAGAAAGAAAGAAAGAAAGAAAGAAAGAAAGAAAGAAAGAAAGAAAAAGAAATTCACCAAATGATGCGGACTGTTCACAACATTGTATCTCAGTGCTGCACAGATGACCTCTTTGCTTTTTGGCAGAGTTAAGAGTCTACCCTATGTGCTAAGGCACCCCTGGACCCCATAGGTGGATTTGCTGGTGTCATGAAGGCAAAGCAAGCACAGCAAGGAGCAAAGGTGTAAAGAACGAAGGAGCTCTGTCTGCACAAACACACCCCATAACCTTTTAAGCTCTGAAAGGTGAGTATGTGAATACCTTGCCAATCTTTTAAATTCCCAATGTCAGCTCTGGTAGCAGACTCACTGGGATCCTCCCAGTCCCCAAATGCCAAACAGAGCCCCCAGCTCACTCACCTATAGCCTTCTTTGGCATCCTCCAGTGCCAGCTGCTTGAACTCCTCATACATCTTTTTATTGAAGTGATCTCGGAGGAAGAAGGACCAAAAGCGGAAGAGGGTGTTCATCTCCTGAGACTGGCCAATGCCCAAGCGCTTCCGCTCTGATGAGAAAAAAAGCAGAGGGTCAGGCAACGCTGTCCTTTGTTCACTCAGTACTAACTACTCTATAGGCCTTGCTCTGGCCTCTGATCTTACATCTGTCTAGCTGAGTCTCACCCTACTACTATCACTTAGACCAGTGGTTTCTCAACATTCCTAAGATAGTTCATGTTGTGGTGAGCCTCAACCATAAAATTATTTTTGTTGCTGCTGTTAAGAATCATAAATATATGATTTACACAACTCCCAAATGGGTTGGGATCCACAGGTTGAGAACCGCTGACTTAAGAGGAACAGGCAGAAAAAGGCCTAAAGTACAAATAAATCAGTCTTGACAAAATAACTAGTTTTAGCAAGTATAGCATGTTAGCATAAAAGTATACTCATAGAAGAGATGGCTTACCAGTTAAAAGCACTAGCTGCTCTCGCTGAGGACCTAGGTTCTGTTCCCTACCACCCACATGGTGGCTCACAACTATCTGTAACTCTAGTTCTAAGAGATTCAACACCCTCTTCTGGCTTCTAAGAGCACCATGCATGTAGAAGGCACATAAACATACACGTGTGTAAAATACTCAATACACATAAAATAGTTGGGAGATGGAGTTGGCAGTTCAAGGCCAGACCTGACTAACAAGAGCTAAAAGGGTAGTCTGAGCTAAACACACCGACAGATCCCTGGAGCTTACCAGGCAACATGCAGAAATAGTCAAATCTGTGAGCTCCAGGTTCAAGTGAGACCCTGCCTCAAAAACAGGTAGATTCTGAGACACCCCCCCCCAACACTCCTACCATAACACAACCTGACAATAAGCCAACTAAAGGGGACTGAACAAACACCATGAATTAAGGCGGTCTTATGTAAAAAGAAACCAAATCTGGGAGCATGTGGAGAAAACAGGGCCATGCTCTTGGGTGGAACTGTTTGGGAATGATTAGGAAGCGTGACCTTGTTGGAGGAGGGGGTATCACTGGAGATGGACTCTGAGGTTTCAAAAGCCCACTCCATTCCCAGTTAGCTCTCTCTTTCTGCCTTCTACCTGCTGACAAGGATGTGAGCTCTCAGCTACTGTTCCAGTGCCATACCCGCTGCCACGCTCCCTGCCATGATGGCCATGGGTTCAACTTCTCAAACTATAAGCCCCCAGTAAGTACTTTCTATAAGTCACCCTGGTCAGGTCACAATGTCTCATCACAGAAATAGAGAAGTTGCTAAGATAGAAAATTAACACAGTGCTGCCACCCCCCCACCCCACCCCCCACAAAACCCCAAAAGTATCCACCTTTCTCCAGAGGACACCAACAGTGTTCAAGCTTTGTACTGCACACAGCAAATGAATTGTATGCTACACTCTCACCCACCCACTCACTCCCAAGAGTAAGGAAATACGAGGCAGTACCAAGTTACCAAAGGGTAACAAACTGAGCTGGATATCTTCATGCCAACCATCAGAAGGTATAGGGATACCTTTAAGGTGCCTCATGTAGCCAAATGCCCTAAGACCCTCTCCTACTATCTTCCAGAGTGAGGCCAGTAACCCATTTGCTACAAAGGGACAGAGAAAAAGCACCCAAGCTTTGCAGGTGACATAAAGTTTGTCACAGTTTCTTCTCTTCCTACAACCTTTTGTTTTGTTTTCTTTTTTTTTTTCAAGACAGGGTTTCTCTGTGAAGCCTTGGCTGTCCTGGACTTGCTTTATAAGACCAGGCTGGTCTCTAATTCTCTGTGGAACTCACAGAGGTCCACCTGCCTTTGCTTCCCTGAGTGCTGAGATCACAGGTGTGCACCACGGTGCCTAGTATTTTATGTATGTGGGTACTTTGTCGCATGTACATCTGTACACCAGAAGATGGCACCAGACAGACATGAACTGCCATGTGGTTGCTGGGAATTTAACTTAGGACCTTTGAGAGAGCAGTGAGTGCTCTTAACCACCAAGCCATATCTCCAGCCCCAAAGGCTTTTTTTTTTTTAAGTTTTTTGAGACAGGGTTTCTCTGTGTAGCATTGGCTGGCCTGTACTCGCTCTGTAGACTAGACGAGGCTGGCCTTGAACTCAAGAGTTGCGTCTGCCTCTACCTCCCTGAGTGCTGGCATTATAGGCCAGTGACTATGGGCCTGCCTCCTACAACCTTTTCAAAAGAAGGTTGTCTAAATTCCAGAGCCAGAGCCACCATGAGATAACCTGGACCCAAATCTTTACCTAGAAAGCCCTGCTCAGTGTCAGCCCAACCTGAAAGTGTCTAAGATACATGGTTATACTGGTAACAGCTGACCCTGCAATCTTGCCAGAAACGAGGAAAAACTGGCATTTCCTATCCTAATGCACAAAGACAGAACAGTTAGAATATTCAAGGCACTACAGTCCCATAGTTTCCTGTATTTAAAAACCACCTCACCTAACTCTGAGATGGTTTTTACTAACAACAGTCTTTTTGTAAAACTTTTAGTTTTGAGTTTCAATATGGAGCCGGCTGGCCTGCAACTTTTAGACCCTCCTAGCTAACTTCAGCCCTTCTTTCTGCAATGCCATGCCATTTATTTTTCCAAGGTCAAGAAAAAGTCAACTGCTGTCTGCTTTGCACCCTCCAGCCCCTCTGGGACATTAAGGTCCCTAAGCAATGGCCAGGTTACTTACTAGCTCACCCATGAGCCAGCACTTACTTACCATTAAGGCAGCGCCTCCGATACTTGTGGTAGACATGTTGTGTGAAGCCATTTTCCTTGAGCAGCTCATGGGAAGGATGCTGGAACTTGGGCAGTGACTGAGGGGTACAGCCATAACTGCCAACTGCAGGTGTTCCCTCTGAAGGACTGGAGCTATGGAAGCCACAAGAATGATGGCAACACCAGTCACAAGCCTCTCACTCAGCCCCACCCTAAGGTTAGGAGTGTTCCCTAACCCACAGACACTAGCTGTGTATGACCTTGGAGAGCTCTGAGAGCTCACTGAGGCTCACAAGGCCCGAGTCCTGGGTCTAGGGGTGGCAGAGTTCTATCACTGCAAAAGGAATTCACAACACTACACTGTCCTTAACCAATCATGATGGATTAATCAATCTGTATTTTTCTCAAATCTATCTCTTTCTAGTTTCTGCCATCTCTGTGGGAAGCTGAGTACACAGACTGGTAACTCCCAAACCTTAAAGTAGATTTGGCAAGAGGGCTGGAGAGATGTTTCAGTGGTTAAGAACACTGGCTGTTCTTCCAAAGGTTCTGAGTTCAATTCCCAGCAACCACGTGGTGGTGCACAACCATGTATAATGAGATCTGGTGCACAAGTGTACATGTAGACGGAACACTGTATACATAATAAAGAAATAAAGCTTAAAAAAAAAAAAGTAGATTTGGCAAAAATAAATTTAAAAAGTGTCTGGGCCCTACACCGAGTAGCTGAGTCACTGAACAATGGTGCTGGGGACAGAAGCCAGTCTTGGGTATGAAGCACCTCCAGTCCTACAGGTCTACCTAGAGGCATGGTTATTTCCTACTTCCAGGCAGGCAGTAGACAGGTTTGGAAAGAAGTTCAGAGTTGCACTATCTAAGAATACTCAAGTTGAATTCTGTGTAATTCATGCTATGGTAGCATGTCTTTATAGGCAGACATGGTGGCCCATGCCTTTAATCTCAGCACTAGAGAGGCAGAATCTCTATGAGCAGGTGGATCTCTGTGAGCTAAAGGCAAACATGGTCTACATAACTAAACTCCAGGCTGTCCAAGGCTGTATGGTTAGGCCTTTTCTAAAAACAAAAGAACAAAACACAAAGAAGCTTCCAGTTCCCAGGTGTTGGGCTAAGCTTCCCACACTGCTGTATGGATTTAGATTCAATTAGCAAGTGCCACGTACACTGCATGCCTCCACAGGCAGCCTGGTTTCCCCGGCCACAGTACCTAATAGAAGCAGTCCTGGGCCTGTGCTCCCGGGAATCCATAACCCAGCCCACATGACTCTCCAAGGGGGGGTTCGAGCTGTGCCTTGTCTTTCTTTTTCGAGGCATCTGTAAAGATGAAAGCAGAACTTGTTATCTACACATCCACTACCATGATGTACATCAAGCGTCATATGCAAGTAGCACACCCCATTTTACAAAAGCGTTTTCTAGACAAGGGCGATACCCCCGAGCTACACTCCCAACCTTTATGAAAGTGTTTCTAATTCTCTCACAGGTGAGGCGGAGGAGCAGGGAGATGTGCTTGAGTCCTCCTCTCTGGCCTGCATTCCTTCAGTCTCTGTAGGCCATACCCACACTCAGTCTATTTTATGAGCGCTCAGCCTAAGGACAGGCAACTGAAATACCTTACCTTGGCATCTAGAGTCCGTCCTTCTTTTACCACTGGGTAAAACCGTGATGTCTGACTAGAGTCTTTGAGCTGAGGGGTCCGGGGTGTACGGGGGGTCCTGGCGTTTCGGTAGTTTGGCGACTCTGGGACAGTGGTTGGTAGAGAACGGGCAATGGTGGAGGGCTCAGGAGCACCAAACAGCTTGTTGGCCAGGGCATCAGTAGGAACTGCATAGGCAGAGTTGGGTCAACATGAAGGAAAATCTCTGGCTAGGGCCTAATACCTCTCACCCACACTGGGCTTCAGGTGCCCATCCCCTCACCTTGTTGGAACCGAGGTGGCCCAGGAGGAACCTCCTGGTTGGGATCCACAGGGGGCTCAGGGGTCAGAGTGTCAAATTGCTCCCGACTAATCATATTCACTTTCTTGAAGTTCTCGACTTCTTGCTGCAGATGTGAGGTAGTGGGGAAGCTGTTAGTCAGTAAGACATTATGGCTGGTTCAGGAACCAAGACTGGCAGGAAACTGGTGAGGATAGCTTCCCCGTCCACACACGGGGTTCCAGTTTCCATTACCATCTCTCAGCCCAGCTACCTTGGTATGAACTCAGAGATCGATCAGCACTGAACCTGCTTCTCTCCCCTGGCTTGGCCCTGGGACCAGTTGGGCAGCAGCTACCAAGAACTTGCTGCAGACTGTCCATCTGAGTCTCTTCCTATAACTGTGTGGACAGGGCCAGCCGCTTTCATCTCTACACTGCTACTTGCTTATTGCACAGGCTCACCTTTAGGCCCACCCATCACCAAACATGGCCACTCCAAAAACTGACAAGAAATGTCACCATAAGGGCCTCCTTTTCTCTATTTTCCACTAAGAAGGGTCCTTAAAAGAGTTTTTTATGTGTCTGATTAATACTACAAATAATAGCCCACTCTTTATGTTATCTTCCACAAGAGTCTAGCCAACTGTATGACATCAAGCATGAGTAGATAGGACAGTTAGTCACCCCACATGCTGTTTACACTGTATGTACTATACATTTGCTCTTGCAACTGTGTCAATCATCAACCACCCGCTCAGACATAAAGACAAAAGGCAATAGACAGAGGTACCTGCCCAGAGTCACACAGCCCATCAGCCTTCCTCTTCTCCACACGTTACAAGAACCCCAGGCCCTCATTCAAAGCTATCCTTGAGCCTCACCTTGATCTGTGAATACTCAGGCTCAAACTTCTCAGTCCACAGGTCTTGCTCATAGTAGAAGAGCCCATCATTAATGACCTTGGCCAGCTCAGCACTCATCTTGGCACGAGAAGTGTGGTTGCCTGTGCGGTCCCCCCCAGGGTGGCGACGCATATAAGGTGGTGTTTGAGTGACAATGAGAATCTTGTTGACATCCCGGTCATCGATTTCATAGTCAGAGTCCTCATCAGACCAGGCAGTGAAGGTATTCTTCCGCCCATCCATCTGTTCCATCTCCTCATCAAATAGGAAGTCTAATTCTTCTTGCTCATCCTGATCCTTAGACGTCAGCTGCTGGGAGGGAAGGTGCTGAGGCAGAGCAGTTGGGTGGGAGAACCTGGGCTCCTCTGACTTCTGAAACAGGGACAGACACCGAAGGGGAATGACCTGGGAATAATACATGAGGCCCCTGGACCAGGCTTCCTAGCTGCCCAAGAGGCTCTCTGGCCTCTCAGTTCAAAAACATCACAACTGTAACTCTGGTAACACCAGCAACCATAGGTGTTCTCTCTTGACTCAGCTTCATGGAGAACTGCCCCTAAGAAGCCCAGTACTTTCACTCAAAGCCACACACAACCAACCATTTCTGTTTACCCTCACAGCTCATACACTGGCTGTTGGGAGGAGGCACAAAGCACAGTTCAGGTGAACTATCCCATCATCTGTCTACTCAACACTTTGGCAGACAGGAAGTTTGGGCAAGCAACCTTGCTTCAGTACCTTCAGTACTTAGGCTGGGTCCCAGCCACAGCAGATATTTACCGATTTGATGAGTGAGCACCCACCCAACAGTACCAGGGTGTATATGAAAAGCCTGAACGAGTGTCACAAGACCCTGTACTTAGGAACTTCACAGCTCAGGGGGAGAAGGTATACAGCAGCCATCTGCATGCAGTGTGGCTCAGCAAAGGCTCTAAACAGGTCTAGGGAGTACATAAGAAGGGTGCTGAGGCAGCCAGAGTTTGCGTATGGTTAAGAGAAGTTTCCTAGAACAGGCCACTACAGAATACAGGCAGGAGCAGAGTGAGCTAGGCAAAAAAGACAGCACATTCCAAAATGAAGGTGAAACATTTCAGTGTGACAAGACTAAATGTGCCTGACACAGGAGAACTTATGTCTCCCACATAACATACATCCCAGAGGCAATTCTCTGATGGGTCAAGCCATCTCTTTTAAATTGAAGATAGACGATACAGGAGGAATGGAGCTAACCCTGGCTTCCATCTTTCCAGAGCTTGTGCAACTGCCTGCCTGGGCCTTGTAAGGTTCTTATCCTTATCACAAGGCTTCTCTTGGCTGAGGCTAAGAACAGTGAGATATTCTGGGAAAGAACAGACACGGGAGGGAAAGGAGATGGGAGTCCCAGTCATAGTGGCAAAACATACACATGTAGAAGTACAGAATTATACAGAACACAAGTCCCAAGGTCAGCTCTGAGGCCACTTTACAAGGCATAGACCAAAGCTCTCCAAAGAGGGAGCTAAGGTTACAGACTTAGAGGAAATAAATGTGGTGCATGGAAAGGAGGTGGTGATTTTACTCTGAGGTCAAAGAACCTCAATAGCAATGACTCTACCTGTAGTCAATACACACACTGCTTTCCTCTTTCTAGGGCAGCTTGACTCTTTCTTCATCTTGAGCTCACCAGCTTCCCAGATTCACCAGACCACTATAGGAAAACTTGACCTCTTTCCACTGTCTCTAAGGGCCCAAGGGTATTACACGCTGAAGACCAAGGACAGACTCAGGGGAAAGGGCTCCCAAATGAAAAAGGAACAGCTACAAACCAAGACTCCTAGGCCACAGCTGCATGGCTTTATCCTGTGGAAAAGCCATATGTGAACTGAGCCGGGTATCCTGAGAAAGGTTCCCAAAGAGTACAAATAGACTGCATCAGCATTCCTATACCAGAAAACCCAGAGCTACCTAGGTTTTCAGCTTAGACCCTCAACTAAGCCAGGTCTCACCCACCTTGGGACGTGCTGGTGAGGGCCGAGGCCTCTTCTTCACTTCAATCCAGCTTTCAGAATCCAGGTCTGGGAGGCTGGCAGACAGGCCCTTGGGAAGCGTCTTCAGGTTGCTGACCTCCTCTGTTTTGGTTGGCACTGGGGTGACTGAACGGGGAGAGCCAGGTGCCGACTCTGAAGGGAGAATAAGTAGGGCCTCATCATCCTAGTCTTCTCAGAGTAGTCCTGAGGTGACTGCACACTGGAGGATAAGAATATCCAGCCACCACCTACCTGTCTCCTTCTGGTAGTGCTGGCGGGGAACAAACTCTGGGCAGTTGAGAAGCTGAGAGAAATCAGTTTGTGAATAATCCACTATTGGGGGACCAGGAAGTGGCCACTTTTCAGGTTCTTCCCTCCTGCGGACTTTCTCTTCAACAATCTCTACCACCTTGCTGTCCTTTAGAGCCTGCAGAGGAGGAGGAGGAGGGAACAGAATGAAGAGGACCACCTAAGGCAGCCAGAGATATGGACACCATCAGGTCCCTAAGCACCTGGGTGCTAGGTTCAGGGCAGCAGCAGTAGTAAATGTCTGGTCACATTGTCCCTGATTAACAAGCACATAAAAGGTACAAAATTACTTGGTAACCCTGCAAGTCAAAATCAGAAATCACACACAAAAGAGACCCTATGTCCAAGATTTAGGCAAAAGGCTGTTCAGTGACAGTGACTGTAAAAGGAAAAGCACCTAACATCATGCTGGCCATTTAAACCATAAGACAGGTATGTGGCATAGGCCTGGGCGAATACCAGCCCTTTTATTTGAATTTAATAAAACAAACAGATTTATGTAATACAACTGTATTAAGAGTCACAGCTCAATTATTATAGGTTGTTACCTCTGGATACAAGAAAGATTAGAGATTCTACCCAGCTCCCCCCGAAAAAGGTTTCCCTGTGAGCCCTGGTTGTCTTGCAGACCACTTTGTAGACCAGTGTGGCATCAAACTCAAAAGATCTGCCAACCTCTGCCTCTCAAGTACTAGAAATAAATGTAAGTAACATTATACACGGCTTAGATATTTTTCTATGTAAACTCCTTGAAATCTTTTGAGAGAATGTAGGCAAGGAAAAGCTCAACATGTGATAATATTGTCATTATGGCCAAGGGAAAATACTGCAGAGAATACTGCAGGTGGGAGTGCAGAGGATTCACATGGAGAAAAGGTTATGCAGTTTTTCCTTTGGATTGGCCATTTCTAGAAATCTATGCCAAAGACAGAAAGCTAAGTACATAAGGCCATCTGTTCTAGACATATGCTGTCTGTATATTAGTAAAAGACTGGAAGCAGTTAAGAGCGCTGGCTGCTCTTCCAGAAGATCTAGGCTGTTTACAGAACCCACATGGCCACACACACCATCTGTAACTCTAGTCCCAGGGGAATTCATTGCCCTCTTCTGGCCTCTGGAGGTACTACATATACACAGTTCAGACATGTATACAGACAAAACACCCACCCACCCACACACACACACTTATTTCTAAGGGACTGGAAACAACCATGGTTTTATCTAATGGCTCAAACTCCATGGGTGGTGGACTGTGCAAGTTAAGAATGGAAACCCTGTCTCAAACAAACAAACAAAAAAAGAAAAGAAAAAAAATGGGGACTATGCTTCTACTTTATACCACTTTGCAGCAGCAACCAGATACATAAAATGAAACAAAAGTGGTAACACCTATGTGACGCATCACCATTTACCAAGAAGAGGAGGGATGAATACAGTAAGGATTTATCTGTGTGGCTGGTGGTGTTGGCGTACATCTATAACCCCAGCTTTTAGGAGGCACAGGCAGGCAGACACCTGTGAGTCTAGGGCCAGCCTGGTCTACAGAGCTAGTTCCATGACAGTCAGGACTACACACACAAACCCCTTACTCAAAAAAAAAAAAAAAAAAAAAAAAAAGCCAGGAGAGGTGGTGCACACCTGTAATCCCAGCGTTCAGAAGGCAGGGGCAGGGGGATCAATGAGCTCAGTGTCAGCCTCGACCTACATAACAAGTTCCTAGACAGCTAAGGCTACATAGAAAAACCCTGCCTCAAAACAAAACAAAACAAAACAAACAAACAAACAAACAAAAAACAAAACCAAAAACAATGTTGACCCACTAGCAACGATTGTGTGTGTATAAAAAATTTTAATTAAATAGTTCAGTAAGTGTTGAAACTTACTATTTTAAGCATCATCAGAACATAGTGCATTGCTGGGCCTAGTGGTACACGCCTGTAATCCCAGCATTCTGGGAGGCAGAGGCAGGCGGATCTACAAAGTTTCAGGCCAGCCTGGTCTACAAAGCAAGTCCAAAGCTACACAGAGAAACCCTTAAAAAAACAACAACAACAAAAACCCGACAGAATATGCTGCATTCATTTGTTTTTTCAAAAATACAAAAATATTGTTATTTAGGGTTGGGGGGCATAGAGAAAGTTGAAGGAGAGGTAAGACAGTCTCATTTAGCCCAGTCTGGCTTTAAATTTATTTAGCTGAGGCCAGCCTTGAACTCCCTCAGCATCCCAAATTCTGGGATTAATAAGCATGAACAACCATACCTGGCTTTCCCCCAATCCCAAGAACTCAGAAAATGGGTCTCTCAGAGGTTGCGTATATACTTTTTTTTTCTTCAGAAAGCCATGATTCAGTTTCTAGAACCACACTAGTGAGTTTACAAACCCCTGTAACTTGCTGTAGGGGATCTGCTATCCTCTTCTGGCACATATACTCTCCTATCTATATTTATACATATATACATAATTCAAAAATAAATCTTAAAAAAAAAATCATGGGGCTGGAGAGATGGCTCAGTGGTTAAGAGCCATCTGCTCTTAACTGTCTGCTCTTCCAAAGGGCCCGGAGTTCAATTCCCAGCACCCACATGGCAGCTCATAACTGTCTGTAACACAAATTCCAAGGGATCTGACACCTTCACACTAATGCACATAAAATAAAAATTAAATTAAAAAAAATCATGGTCAGGCAGTGGTGGCGTACAACCAGCCCTCAGTGCTCAGAAGGCAGAGGCAGGTAAATCTATGAGTTGGAGCCCAGCCTGGACTTACAAAGTTATTTTCAGGACAGCCAGGGCTACACAGAGAAACCTGTCTTGAATGAATGAATGAATGAATGAATGAATGAATGAATGAATGAATAAATGAATGAATGAATGAATGAATGAATGAATGAATGAATGAACGAACGAGTTGATACTTATATACTATGTAAAAACTTTGAAAACGTGTGTTTTTCTACTTAAATTTTTTAAAAATTGAGGAATTATGATGACTGATATAATCCTCAAAATTTGAGTGCAAAATAAAACGAAGACATATCAAGTTAAAAGCATAGTGTTACAAAATATATTTTCATGACTAGGAGTAACATTCATCTGACCGTGTAAATTAACAAAAAGAAAATAAAAGCATCTGCAGTGCTAGTGAATGAATTATTATAGGAGCAATATGTACGTACATACCATGGATTAAAACAAATTAATTGGCAATTTGGGACATGTTTAAAAATATAAACAAACAAACAAATGGAAGCTGGGAACGGCACACACCTTTAATCCAGCACTTGGGAGGCAGAGACAGGAGGGTTTCTTAGAGCTGTAGACCAGTCTGGTCTACATAGCAAATTCCAGGACAACTAGAGCTACATAGTGAGACTTTGTCACTTAAAAAAAAAAGAAAAGAGAGAGAGAGAGAAAAAGAAAGAGAGAGAGAAATTATCATCTCCTATTTTGCTTTACTTATCTTAGAAACAATGGCCAACCAAGTAGCAACAGCAACCCTATGACTCAATATGGTCTCTAAATTCCAATTTCTCTGAAGGGAAATTAATGTTTCATTTAAAAACACAGGATGCACTAAGGCCTCACTGATCAAAAAAAAAAAAAAAAAAAAAAAAAAAAAAAAGCATGATCCCACAATGAACTGAGAGAAAATACTGGGCAAGCTACATTGTTTATAATATACAATGCTAAATAAAAAGCCTTGAAGTCCCACCTTTGAAGGATATGGGGAACCACCTCAGAGTTCTATAAACTGTTCACAGAGTGAAGAGTATCATGCCCATAGATCTGTCCTTTCTGTTCTACCTCTTCTCAAACTAGTTAAGTGAAGGCTGGCTAAAAGGACTAGCATACCACTATTTTGCAATCCCCAAGGAAATTGTCCCTATAATAACCGAAGCAGTTTTTATCCCAGGAGACTGAATGTCACATGCCACCCAAAAGACGACACTAGACATTTTACAAAGTCCTGAATCTCATTACCCTTTAGCCATTAAGTTACTCAAATCCAACACTAGAGATGAGCATATGAGATGATAGCTCTGTTGTCCCACAAGACCTGGTATCCCATAGGATATATGCTCTAGTTTACCTAACAAACAGCAAGAAGAATAAAAGGGTAGAAGGAGACAGACAACACACAGTCCTGATCTGGACACTGATCTTTACAATCCTGAACAATGTTTGGCACAACTGAGGAGAACCTGATGATATTAAAGCACTGTCAGTGTCTGTAGGTGATAGTGATGCTGTGACTATGGAAATGTTAAGACTTTCTAGAAAGACCTACAAGGTGTGAGCAACAGTGGATGAGGGGTACACAGGCGAGACCGGCTGTAGTTGCCTCTCGCTGAAGCTGCTGTGGTGCTTACTGTACCATGGTAGCACCTTGGGACTCAACAAAAGCAGTTAGTAGGGGATTCTCTCAGGGTTTAGCCCACCAACTCAGGACTCACAGGGAGGACCTTATTTTCCCACCATCACCCCTGGAGGAGACATACCGCAAAGATGAGTGAAATGTCAGTGGTTAGGGCCTGTACACGGTGAAAGGAAGCAATAAGGGTGATGGGAAGGAAGCCATCAGCGTCCATTTTCCGTCTCAGGAAGAAGTCTCTCTCTAAATTGTCCACGCTGAAGTAGTATTCACTAAGTGGGGGGGAAAAGGCGTCACTGAGGGTCTGTGGACCTTCCCTGCTCCCTATCCACCCCAGCAATCTCACACCTCTGGCCTTCTCATTCCTCTCCTGATATACACCTTAAGGCAGTATTTTTCAACCTACAGGTCATGACCCCCTAGCACATGTGTGTGTTTAAGTGACTTTTTCACAAGGGTTGCCTAAGGCCACTGGAAAACATAAATATTCACATTACAATTCATAACAGTAGCAAAATTACAGTTACAAAGTAGCAACAAAAAAAATTTTATAGTTGGGGCTCACCACACATGAGAACTGTATTAAAGGGTTGCAGCATTACAGAGGTTGAAAATCACTGGCTTAAATGCTGAAAAGAAATGATAGCTGCTACTTTGAGTCAAATCACTTTTTTTTTTTTTGCCTTTGAGCTATCACAGGGGAGGCCTACAAACTAGTCCTCCTTTGAAACTCAGTTCTACTTCTGTTCTGCTCCTAAACACTAACCCTCTAACTATACTACCTGCTTCCTTGTATGGGCTTTCTTTTGGCTTTCGAGCCAGTACCTTAGTATAGTGAGAGCAGTATTATAGGCAAACAGGAACAGCTTTAACTCTATGCTTCGTTACTTACTAACTATGATTTTGGATGAGTAACTGGTCTGCTGCTCCCCAGCACGCACAAGTTCTAGGATGGGATAAGAACAATGCCTGCCAACACAGCCCGGCTATGGTGACAGCTCAAGGGCATGCTTGCCAGCATCTACCATGCGGCTTGCATGTTAGTGACAGTCTCTTGAGGTAAATGTGGTTTTAGTCTGTAATGAACAGAATTCGGTGAAAGTAGAAAAGACTATCATTCACAGCTTTAACAGGGCTACTACAACTGTTGCTCATTAGAACCTGCTCTGGGCCCCACTCCAGCATGGCCCCAGGAAAATCTGCATACTCACATCTGGCGCTTGATATAATCCTTGAGCAGCTCCTGGTCCACACTGTAAATCTCAGTGCTGCTGACATTGTCAAAGTAGTAAGTGATGTTCATGTACTTGGGGGTACGGGGACCCTCTGTACCATCAAACTTCCGGTAGCCAAATTGGTAGTCAAAGTGGGCTACAGGAGAAATGGGCCTCATTAGAGAGAGAAGATTATAGCCTACTACCCCTGCCGCACTCCCTGGACATCCCGGAGCCCAAAGGGGCCTCACGTACTTCGACTGCCACCCCGTCCACGGCCCCGTCCACGACCACGCCCCCGTCCACGGCCACGGAAGGAAGCCCGCGCCCCACCAGCCCCATCACTCTTCACACTCGATGTTTCATCCTGGTCGTGCCAGGCAGGCTCCGGTTTGGTCTCTGGTTGCCAGGCTGGGGTTGGTGGGGCCACAGATACAGGCATGTAGTTGGTAGGTTCGGACCCTATGGTAAGAAGGAACACAACGTAAATCCTGAGAGTACCCTCCTCACCTAGACCCTCCCTAGTGGGCAGTACATACCTTTGATCTCCCCTCGGCTAGCAGGTGTATGTCTTGGCTCCTGAGGACGAGCAGGGCGTGAGGCCAATTTCTCTCTGGATACTTCAGGTTTCATGTCTATTTGCAACGGAACCCACTTGTGTTTGTTCCCTGAGGGACAGCATGGGCATGTCAGAGAGGCATGGCAGGCCCCTCAGACATGGCTTTTTCCTTCCCCCAAGTTTCGGCCCAACTATCCATCTGGTAGGTACATGCACATCCTTTCCAAACACTGGGCCTCTTTCTTTTTTTAAAAAAAAAAAAAAAAAAAAAAAAAAAACTCTCTTAGTGTAATTAATAAAGAATTTAAAAATAAAAATAAATAAATAAATAAATCTCTTAAATAAGGAGGCCAGTGGCTCTCAGTATAAAAGCCACTCTCACTTTCTGGAGTCAGACACCCAGCTGCCCTGAATAAGTACTAACTTTCTAGGCTCCCTTCACACATGTGCCATATGAGAACTGTGAGGGACCACTCTAGTAGAGTGAGCAGGAACCAGGGAGCCATCTTAGATGGAAAAAAAGCTGCCATGCTAAATAAGTTATAGTTGTCACCTCAAGCCTGGCTTGCAGATACTGAATGGGTCAATGAGAGAAAGCAGCCAAGCCTATATCATTTCAGGGGGTTTTAGACACTCTTAAAGAAATGTAAAAGCCTGTTTAAGAGATATATTAAGGTTGAGAACCCAGCTGTTCTAAGTAGTCGGCCTCCTCCATGCCTGATGACCTCCCAGCAGCTGCCAGACTTGTATCATTTAAAAGTTCTGCAAGGCAGAACCAGGTCCAGCCCAAGCCACTTACCTTTCTTCTTCTGCCCGCCTCGCTGGCAGTCCTCATCCCCATTCTTTTCTTCCCCTGATTCGTCTGACTTTGTTTTGGGACTCTCCTTACTATCACTTCCATCTCCTTTCTCCTGCTCCTTCATGTCCTTCTTGGGCGGCAGCTTACGGGCAGGCTGAGGCTTGTGTGACTGTGGCTGCAATAGGCAAAGGAGAGAGTGCACACTAGAGCCTCTAGGCTGGAAGGACACATGTGGTCACTGGGAAGGTGTGAGGGCAGGCTACACTGGATCTATCCTAAGGCCTAGCCTTCATACTGAGCCATTTTCACTCCAAGACATGACCACACTGGCCATGAAGTAGGAGGAACAACTCATTTTTCTAGCCTACCTAAATCTGTGGGGTAGAAGAGATGCTGGTCCTGGCCTGTCTGTACCACCTCTACAGTACTGGCATTACCCACTGAGGTGGTCACTAGCTCAGAACAAAAGTGCTGAGAGAACAGAACTGACCAACAGTCTCTTCTGTTAGGGTCTAGGGGAGCTAAATACACTTCCCCAAACTAGAGCCAATGCTTCACCTGATACTTCTTAACCACTCATAAAAGAAAACTTGGCACAGTAATATGGGCTTTGGAAAACTGCAGAACAGCTCTCTCCTAACCCACGGAGCCATCAAGAGCTACCAACTTCTGGGAGTCAGATCACTGGAAGGCAAAGAAGAAATGAACAGTGCCTGGCAAGTCTGAAACCAGGCAAAGGCTCACATGATGTTAATTTCTAATTATTTCTTTGCTGTCCTTTTTATATAACTAGTCTCCATTTGCTTGTACAGGTTGAAAGGGGGTTGATATCCTATGTTACATAGGCTGGCCTTGAACTCTTGAACTGAGTTGCCACCTTTCTTTTGAGTAGCTACAGAAGTACACTATCATACCCTGCCAACTACTCTCTTTCAAAAATCAGGAAAGGCGAGGATTATGGCTTTTAGACAAAAGCCAACTGAGTTTGTAGAAACTGTACCTGAACCTGCCAGGCCTTCCCCACACTCACCTGCACACTCTTGTGGGCTATCTCTCCAGGTGTAGGCCAGTTGATTGCATCTCCAAAGTCACCAACCTGCAAGGGATAGTCTATGAAGGCCTCAGGATTACCCTGCCTGTCCTTTTGCTCCACACCCAAGCTCTAGTTTCTTTGAGAGATTGGTGCCACATCAGTTTGTACATAAAGACACCATGCACTGGCACCAAGAAAGGGCTCCATGCTCTTTAGGGAGAAGGGAAGTGCTTACTAGAATAACAACAGGAGTCACCCGCAGGAGTCAGTAGCCCCTGCTTCTTACCTTGCTGCCTTTACGCTGTTTAGGAGCAGCTGCCCTTACCACCTTGGCTGGAGCAGAAGGTTCTGTGGGAACAAGGAGAGAGAAACAGCTGTTCAGGCATGTCAACACCATGCCTACCCCACCGTGCACCTGCAGATTCCTAGAGGAGCCACAGCAGAGAGAGTGACAATATGAGCTGACAGCACAGCTCCCAGGAGCCCAACTCTGAGGTAGGAAAGCCCTTACAGAGTCCAAGTTTGTATTTTTTAAGAGATACCAACTGAGGATCTAGGCCCATGCCAAATCTGTAAGGAAAGAAAATTGAACCCTCTAAAGTTCTGCACAAGCAGAGACAGGGTAGCTAAAGACATGTAAATGGACAGTCCAGGGCCATACCAAGGCCTGCTTTGTCCTTGCTGACATACAGTTGAGGTAAAAACTAGCTTCTGTGTCCCTAAAGAAAAAGCATACTCCAATTTGACTCTACAGTTCTGTCTTTTTGGACAGCATCTCACAGTGTAGCCCTGACTGGCTTGGAACTTGTTATGCAGCCGAGGCTACTAAACTCACAGAGATCTTGGTCTTTGCCTCCCAAGTGCATCACCATGTCATGTCTGGCCAACTCCATCTTTTAAATTTAACCCCAATAATTCAAGTGAGACAAGAGCTATGCACAATTTCAGCTCCAACAGCACTGAAATCACGAAATTTAGGTCTACCCACTTTCACAATAGCCATTAGAAAATTTAACGGTCGCTGGTTACGTGACGATGGACATAATGCAAGAGGATAGTCACAAAATAATCCGTTTTCAATAGTGCAGATAGATGAGCATGTGCACATTCACACACTCACAGGACACCTGTCAGGAATGAAGGGTTTATTTAACCTTTCTACAAAGATGAAGGTGGTTTTTAAGAAATTCAGCATGCAAGCCTTTTCTAAAAGAAGTGGCTCTGGTTAATGTGCTCCCATTTACACATGCATATACTTTCCCAACAGGGTTCAGAAAATCCCTCCTCTAGATATCCACAGGAAGAGATACATCCTGGGATTATGCTCCCCCACTTAGCTCTTGCTTCCCTGCCAGGCTCCATGCACAGAGATCTGGCTGGCTGGCCTTACAAGAAGGTTCTTTATCAGGCCATTTCCTTTAATGAGAAAAAAGTGTCCTCGCCCAACGCCTAAGTGTGAGGCCAATACATTCCTGGCTTCTGGCCTGTCATTGGCCCCTAATTGTAGACGTAGGTCTTCTGATAGCTGGGATTGTAAAACCCAGCCCATAACACCCTTACCCTCCAGCAATGAACAGCAGAAAACTAGAAAACTCTCACTTGCAGAAAACAAACAAACAAACAAACAAACAAAGAAACAAACAACCCACTGTTCTTTGACCCCAGGTTGACTCAGATAAGCCACCCATCATCTAGTAGTTCCCTGACCAGTCAGTCTAAAGATCTTTACCTGAGCCAGGTATGGTGGCATATACCCTTAATGCCAGCACTCAGGAGGCAGAGACTGGAGGATCTCTGGGAATTTGGGGCCTAGTCTACATAGAAACTTCCAGGACAGCCAGGGATTCATAGAAAGTCTGTGTTACAAAAAAAATTTTTGAGCCCAGGGTCAGGCTAGTGCCCACCTGAGCTATAACGATTCATTTCTTCATGTGCTGGTACATGCTAGAGTTTCGGAAAGCAAGTCCCAGGGCTAGGGACAAAGTTTACCAACAGGGACCCCATGCATGAGGACTGGGAGTGAAGTATACTAAAGATCATCTCTGAAAAGAGGATAAAAGTTTTCCAGACACTACTGTTAACTATCTTAAGGTTTTGTTGTTGTTGTTAAGACAGGGTTTCTCTGTGTAATGACTCCTGGCTGTCCTGTACTTGCTTTGTGGAGCAGGCTGACCTTGAACTAACAGAGAACCACCTATCTCTGCCTCCAAAGTGATGGGATTAAAGGCATGTGCCATAGTGCCCAGCTTTTAAGTTTCTTGGAGAACCAACTCTTACAACATCCTCTGATTTCCATAGACATGCCATGGCGCTTCCCTCATTCCAAACAAACAAACAAACAAACAAACAAATGTAGCAAGTCCCTTTTTTTGTTTTGTTTTCTGAGGCAGGTTTCTGTCTATAACTGCCCAGTATAACAAGTGCTCCCCATCCCCTGCCCTGAGACAGGGTTTCTTTGTGTAGCCTTGGCTATCCTGGAACTCATTCTGTACACCAGGCTGGTCTAGAACCCATAAAGATCCACCTGCCTCGGCCTCCCAAGTACTGAGATTAAGGGTGTGCTACACCGCCTTTCAAAGTTATTTTCTGTAATTATTTTAAAGGGTCTTGCTCTGTAGCCCAAAGCAACCTCAAAGTTCCAGCAATATCCCTGCTGCAGCCTACCAGGTGCTGAATTCCAGATGTGTGTCCCAGGGGATCATCCTGAGATCTCAGTAGAACACTGTCATGGACTTTTGAGTTCTGTCTCTAATACAAGAGAAAGCCTGGGGGAACCTGCTCCTTCCTATCTGATCATCCACCTGAAGTGGGGGTGGGAGGCAGAGAGGAGGGGAAAATAGCCTGTCTGGGCCAGAGAGAACGGTCTTAAATCAGTCCCATGTAGAGTTTGTTAGAAAGTTCCATTCCCGAGGGTTCTCTACCAAGAAGATCTACGGCGAGCCCCTCCTTTTCCTGTTCATTGCTAGAGCCCCAGACTACCTCTAACAAGTCCCAGGAAATCCAGTGAAGCTCTGATAAGCTGCCACCAGTGCTCTTCCCCAGAGCTGGTAGAAAGGACTATGCTTTTGCCTTTGACCTCAATCATACATGCATTACCCTTTGGGACCCTTCCCAGCCACCCACTGTAGAAGCATACTCTCACATGTGTGCAGGGGAGGTGTGGCAAAGAGACAAAACATCGGTCTAGCGGGACTTAACACCTGAAGTCATTTCCAATGGAAAAACAAAACAAAACCAAACACAATCCTTTGTGCTGGCACTGACCCTAATGTCCATCTTGCACCAAGCTAAGTCAGCCATTCTATCTCTGCCTTCCAAAACCTGAGCCTGCCACCACCGACCCAACCCAAGCTCAGGACATACCACTGTTGCTTTTATAAGAAAATAGCTTTATAAGACAGCTGTAACCCCACTGTTTGCAGGTAGAAACTGCAGCTCTACAAAGAACTAGCTATGAACTAGAAGGCTTCATCCTCTTGCAAGCATGAACTCTCTTCATCCTCTTGCAAGGAACTCTTCATGAGTTCCCAGACAGCCAATGGCAGTAGGAAAATGTCACTTCTTACTGTAATTTAGGGCCCTTCTATTTTTTTTCCAACTAGTTACCACAGTCTGGGCTCAAAGAAGGCCAATGTAAAATGGTAGGCCCAGGCCCTAAGACAGCTTCCTCCTCAATGAAGTAGAGGAAATGACCTTATGGTCTCAGAGAACCAGGTCCAGTCAAGCACTGAGTCAACTCTAGGTCAGTAGAGATGTCATATGGCTGAGTGGGTAAAGGCGCTCACTACCACCCGTGACACCTCAGTTCATAATTTTTTGAGAGACAGGATTTCTGTGTAGCCCTGGACCAGGCTGGCCTTGAACTCAGAGATCCGCCTGCCCCTGCCTCCCGAGAGCTGGGAGTAAAGGTGTTGTGGATCACCACCTTAGACCCTATGATTGAAGAGAACTGACTCCTGCAACTAACCTCCACATGTGTGCATACGAAAGTAAAAAAATAAAAGGGGCTGGAGAGACACCCCAGTGACTAAGAGCAGCTGTTGCCCTTCCAGAGGACCCTGGTTCAATTCCAAAGCTCTTTTCTGGTCTCCACTGGCACTGAACACACATGGTGCACAGAAATTCATACAGACAAAACACCCATAAACAGAAAATAAAATTAAAAATATTTGATCGAAAGTACATAAGTAAAAATTAAAAACCAAAGGAAAAAGCTCTAAACAATAGCAACATTTCTCGGAAAGCCAGCCTACTTTTGGAAGGGGGCACCTGGGCCTTTTCCTGAGCTATCTACATAGCAAACTCTTTTCACTCCGTTTTTTGAGTGAAGGGACACAGGAGGAGCCTATTATTGCGGAGGAAGGAAAGAACCAAAAGACAAGTGGTTGGTGGTGGGTGCTGCAAAGCATTACCAGGAGCTATGTATGACAGGGTGGATGTTAGGAGGGGAGGCCTTACAGTGCAGGGCCAATCATAGAGGCATGTCTGTGAGCCTCCACTTTCCAGTATACAGCCCTTTTCTCAAATACATAGGAAAGTCAGATGGCACAGTTAAGTACATGGAATGAGCCCCTTTTAAGTCTAGAACTACTCTGGGAGAAGGGAGATACTACTTATGTCACAGGCCCACTGATTTAAGTAAACAAAGCACAGAATGCCTAGCACATAGTTAGGCATCCAACAAATGTTAAATGTTATACTCTGAAGCCCCCAACATGTTAGTATTTATCAGTAATCTTGATCTTCATCAGTGAAAAAGGCCAGCAAGCCACCTCTCAAAGGGAAGATCACCATTCCAGGAGGTTTCTAGAATAGTTAGCTTCAATTCCAACCCCAGATTACAAACCAGATATCCCCCCCCCCGAACCTGTCTCTTAGGCAGAAACCTGTGGTGAGCAGGCACCCATATCCTCACACTGTCCCACAGACAAGAGATAGCTGGGCTCCAGAGTGTTTCCCCAGGAAAGAAGAAAACCTTCAGAGTCCTACAGTTTAAATAGAAAAACATGGAAAAATTTACTACTGACTACTGAACCCGATCTCTTACCACCAAAGCTTTGGCATAAACCTCTGCTTTGCTAAAGGAAGAAAGTCCTAGGGTTCTTTCCACTCAATTTCTGAAGTCAATTTTTCACTCAGCAAGACTATGAAAACCCAGACCTCCAGGAATCCCTCCAGCCCAGCAAAGGGGCTAAACCCCAAAACTCCAGTTCTAGAAAGACCTAAGGCTGCTAATTTTTTCTGTAACAAAGGCTACCCACAGGAGCTGTAAGCCTTCACTGAGGACTTGGTTCACACACCTAGAAAATGATTAAGGTTTCTTGTGGAGAAGGTATGTAGTGATCCAACCTTGTCAGACCATGGCACAGAGAATGGGTAAAGGAAGAAAAAACTAGGTTGAAATCATGGGCCAGTGCTGAAGGAGGGCTGGGCTGGGCTAGTTAGATAAATCTACAGGAAGGGGAGTGGGTGGCCAAAGTGGGACTAAAATAGGAGGTCCCAGATTTACCTGGTGCTGGTATTATATCCTGTAGACCAGTGCCTGATAACCGGCTGAGTTTAGCTTGACTGCTGGGCTTGGCTGCCTGAGATTCACAAACCAGGCCCTATACCCACCACCACCCTCTACTAGGTGCTCTCAGGACACAATACCTGTTAACTACCTGGTGACCTACTTGGCCTTTCCAGACAACAGGTTTCCTGATGAGTCCAGGGACCAGACTGCTCTCACAGTGCCTACCTCAGGGCCTGGCCCAATAGACTCTTGTGAGGTCCTGCAATCTTTGGCCTTTAGTTTGAGCCTTTCTGTAGAAAACAGAAACAAATAGCCAGCCTTTCAGAGGTCCCTCGGCCAGGCAACAATTCTATCAGATGGAGGACTATGAGAGCACTACCAGCCATCCTCCCAACAGCACCTTCATTAGCTGCACTAAAAGCTGATAGGGTCACGCAGGTGTAATAGAAGTAAAAAAGGCAAAAACCTCATCCCAAACAGGGTGAGGTGCTAATGATCCTAGCTACAGTTAAACATGACATGGGTCTCACAATCCTTAAAATAAAATGAATCAATTCCTTTCACTGGTCCCACAAACAAGAGAATCAAGATACATACTAGAAGTATTTGCCAAGATCAGATTCAGCAGCTAGCAGCAGAACAAGATCTACAGTATGTGTTTTGATTTTAAAGGCCATGAATTAACCACCAGGAAAAAAAATGGCAAAGATAGAAGCCATGAAGCAGATCAAATGGCACTGGCTTTGAATGCTAGACTGGATCACCCCCTATCACCCCCTTAGGACCTTCACCACAGGCAGACTGCCTCAAAAAGGCTCCTCAGCCAAATCTTGCACAGGTTTTGCCTTACCCCAGAGCCCAGAACCCTGACTTGTAAAGCCACAGGGAAGAAGAGTGGCCCACCTGTGCCTCCCTCCCAAGCCAGTCTGGGTAGTGTTAAGAGTCAAAACTTAGAGATGGACAAGTTTGTCTTTGTCCTATCCCTACAAACCCAAGCAACTCCCCAACAGGAGGTATCTCTACAAGGAAAAAACAATTTTCAGTTAGCTTCCATACCTTGTATGAGCTATCTGTGGCTTTGGCTACCACTTCTGATGGGCCTTCCTCTACCCTCACTCCCAGCCAGTCCCCAAGTCTGTATATAAAGCAAAGGAAGGGCTGTGAGCAGGAGGGATTGGGCTTCAGTTGGTCAGACCATCTTGAAACCCTACAGAAAGAGTCAAAACCTAGAGATGGCTAGTATCCAGCTTATAGCACAGTGCATGCTGAGTCCACTGGCCTCAGGCAGAGGGTAGGCCAGGTAGCAGTCACATGATGCTTGCATGAGGAACTATCTGTACTTAGCTTATGGTGACCCATGCATTCAGTGTTCCCACTCCTCCGGACCACACAGGAACTTTGTAGCCCAATGATGGCTATGACCAGCCCAACAGATGGTACCAGTCCCCGAACCCCTACTCAAAAGCTGATTAATGATAAAAAGATGAAACCCCAGCTTCATGACTGGGCTTTTCTGAAGATCACACTAGTCAGATCAGCAACTACCACCTTCACCTGCATGCTGGACTTAATAGGTATCTCCTATTGAGACCCCTTGATTGCCTTCCAAAAGATGCTACCTTTCTAATGCTGAGCAAACAGAGGGAAGAGATTTCCTTTCACTCAGAGTATGCCAAAACAAAACATACTAACCCCTATCCTAACTTCACCATAGTAAAGCCTCAGTGAAAAGCCTCCTCAGGAGGGCCCTCCTCCACTACTGCCCACAGGTAGATGCTATGTATTAGACCTATGTATTACAGCCTATGGTGTTGGGGATTCCAAGGGTCCACTGATACTCAAGTGCTGGCATCTGTAAACACATCTCTTAGGCAAGATGGATCATTATTATCACCAGCTCACACCTCCTACAAGTGCAAAACTCCATTTCATGCAGATCCTCGATCTTGTTTCACAACCACTCAAAAGTGGGTATCATTAGGATGACATTTAACTGGCAAGAAAACCAGGCTCAGAAAAGCTCTCTCAACTAGCAGGTAGCAGACATAGGGCTGAAACCCAGGCACTCTCTGCTCAGCACATCTTGCCTTACAAGTTGGCCATGCATGGGTCTTATAGAGAACTGCTGGGGGGGGGGGGGGGGTTTAACAAGTGCAAGTCCCCAGCATCTAGGATTAGTCTTTATGTCAAAAGCTCACTGTAAATATTGACTGACCAAACATATGGTTACCTCAACTCTCTGGGATAGAGGTAAGTGCCCCTCCACGCCCAAGCCACACTGTTGGCCTCTCACACCAATCTAAGCACCCAGAGGCATCTGTGGGAAACAGCACAACAAACTCCCAAGCTATAGGCTAGGTGTAAAGCTCCACAAACAGTACTCTAAACCATCACCTGTGGTGCTCCCTTACCCTGAACACAGGCTTTTAATGCTGCAGGAGAGGCTTGGTCCCTAGGCAAGCAAACAGCAAAATTACACAGGCTGATACTATTTAGCTAAGTTTCTGTTTATTGGAGGAAGGATTTTTGAGATATGATTTCAAGTAGCTCAGGCTGGCCTTAATTCCTGATTTTCTGTCTCCGGCTCCCAACTGCTACAATTACAGATGAGTGCCACCTGTTCAATTTCACCCTCAAAAAGGGGTGGGGTCCTCACAATGTAGCTCTGGTTGGCGTGGAATTTGGAGGTCCACCTCATGAGTTCTGGGATTAAAGGCATGCATCACTACCTTAACTTCAAAATTAATTCCTGAAAACACTTCTGCAGGCTATATTCTTGCTTCCTAGGTCACTCCCAAGCCCCATCCTATTTCATGGACACGGTGCTGTGCTGCAAGCTGGATTCCACTGTCACTGTCCCCAAGATACCCTAAGACAGATCATTTCTGTCTGGTGATGAACAATTACTTACAGTACTACAAACTTCTTTTGCTTATCTTTGGAACACGGTCTAAGAAGCTTGGGTGAGGCTAGAGAGATGATTCACCAGTTAAGAGCACTAGCTGCAGGCTGGAGGTGGTGCACGGGACTTGAATCCCAGCACTTGGGGAGGCACAGGCAGGCAGATCTCTCTCAGTTCAAGACCAGTCTGGTCTATAAAGTGAGTTCCTTAACAGCCAGGGGCTACACAGAGAAACTGTCTGGGTGGGTGGGGGCACAAAACAAAACAACAAAAAAACATGTACATGGCACATACATGTAGACAAAGCCCTCATACATAGTAAATAAAAAAATGAAGGTGGGGGAGCCCAGGCTGGGGTCAAATCTCCTTGCTTCAGCCTCCACAGTACTGAGACAGCACATGTGAACCATCTCAAGCTTTTACTGCCCTAAATCTCAAGCAGTTGGGAGAGGCTTCTGACTCCAAGAAATTACTTTCTACTATTCCGATTACTGGAGTGGCTACACTGACACCCTACCCAACCGGCCCAATTAGGAATGAGTAGTCTGCAGCTTGGGCACAGCCTGGGAGCCACATCAATAGTGCATTGCTGCTGAGGTGGTACTGGGGCATGAAGTGCAGTTTCCCAATCTAGAACTCCTGAACTGGCAAAGGCAATACTCTCCCCAACAAGAAGCTCTGTGCACCCATTCCCACTCACAGGGTAGGGGAGCAGTCTCATAAGAACTGTCCTTCCCTGCACCACTGAGCTTATACTATCATTGGCTTCTTAACATGCACCAGAATTTTGGCCAAAAAGGACCAGCAGGTTTCAAAAAAAGGAGACAGGAGCTGGAATGCTTGAGTGGAGGCAGCAGCCCTGTCTCCTCGAGGCCACCAATCAGTGTTGTATGCTATGCCCCAACAGTGAAGGAAAGAAGCCTAGGACACAAAACAACAATAAAAAAAGAGGACAGACAGATCAGCTAATATGCTGACCTACTCAAAGTCCCAAGATCCTGTTCAAAGATGCCTTTGACAGCGGATCTCTGAGTTCAAGGCCAGCCTCATCTACAGAGTGTGTTCCAGGACAGCCAAGCCTACACAGTGAGACCTTGCCCCAGACCCACACCCCTCCCAAAAAGCTGCCTTTGAGGTACTGCATACTATCTCTCCCTTCTGAAGATGTGGAGGGAATGCCAAGTGGCCAGGTTATCTCTGAGCCAGCAAGAAAGCAGGAAGATGACGAGTTTGAGGCCAACCTGAGGTACTACAGCAAGTTTGTGGCTAACTTTAGCTACACAGTGAAACTCCATGTCTCAAAAAATAAAATAGTGGAGGGGATCCAACTCCCACCCCAAGCCAATCCCACCAACAATGTATCTTTACCCAACCACTGGGTTAAAAGCATGGACTTTAAATAAAACACATGATTACAATTAAAAAAAAAAAAAAAAAGCATGGACTTTGAAACCCATCTTTGAATGAGCTAACCAATAACCACCACTAACACACAAGGCCTGGGCAGATGGACCAAAAATAACCAGTATCTCATGTAGCCCATAGTATGATAAACTCAAGAACACAACGAGCCAGGCAGGTGGCTCCTTGAGACTGCATGACATTCACTTACAGGACTGTTAATGTGAAATAAGTCACAGCAGTCCATTTTCATTTCTTTGGGCACCTAAATTAACTCATAAAATTTAGTTATCTGCAACCCAAATTTAACTGGTATTCTATGCTTTTTTTTGCTAAACCTGGCTATCCTAAGTGCCAGGGGGTGGGGACTACTGCCTTCTATCCAAACTCAAAAGTGGTTGGAGAGCACTACATTCTCTGCTGTGGTTAAGCTGGTAAGAACAGGAGCCCACTCCAGGGGTGGGTGGTAGTCTGTGGTCCTTCCAGGCTTCCCTCGCCGTGATTTTTACTTTACATATGGATTATCTCAAAAGCAGTCAGGTGCCCAGGAGGACAAGCTTCCTTTGAAACTAGAGCTATGAAGACCTCGGCCCTAGTTTCAAGTGTTGAAGAATTACCATCTGAGAAGCTTTATCAACATGTAGGTTACTCCTTCTACCCTCTAGAACTTTCTACTCAGAATGGTGGGAACAAGAATCTGCTAGGTCTGGGCATTAGTGGTGCTCCTGCAATCCCAGCACCTGGGAGGCAGAGGCAGGGGGATTCTCCTAGTTGAGGCCAGGACAGCCAGGGCTACACAGAGAAACCCTAATTTTGAAAACAAAACAAAACAAAAAATGATGGTGCTGTTACGTTACAGAAACAGGCCCCAAGTCCTCCCCACTTTGCTTAGACACTCAACTAGATTCTAGAGCAGAAACCAATGCGGAAAACCCTCACTTCAGAGCTGTGGAAATATGACCACTGAGACATACAGTGTCATGGCACTTCTGTGGTTTAAGAATCAAACAGGCGTAGGGACCTGTTCCAGGCACCAAGATGAAGTAGCTGGTAGTAGGCCACTAACACCTTGAGCAATATCCTGTCTCAGGACAACAGAGCTCCAAGGAATGCAAAGCAAGCCAACTCTTGATCCCTCCCAGCCTGCAGACTTGGCTCACAGTGACAATAATGATGGTGATAACTAAGAACGGGCTTGAGTCAAGTGTAGAGAAGACTGCCTTCCCCAGCTGGCAGACCCTCATTCACCAGCAATCTTTCCCTTTCCACCTGAGGGCTGATCAACCCAAAGTTGACCCACAAAGGCCCTTCATCACAGCATCCGTATTGGGTAGCAACAGACTACCCAATAGAGAACAAGTCGACACATAGTCCAATGGAAATGGGCAGGGTAGCAGAACAAACAGGACAGGGCGGAGGTGACTTCCCTCAGCTCTGCAGTCCAGTGACACCTGGGGCACAAAATTCACAGGCTGTTCAAGCAAGACTCCAAAAGTATCTACAGTGCTCACCACTACTCATGCTATTCAGACACACATCACAGTCACCGTAGGGGCAAACCAGCTGTCTGGCAGCAGGCAAATAGTACTCTGGGGCAGCCCCAAAATGTTTCATTTTGAAGCAGGCGGTGTTTCACAATTCTAATCACAGCACCGGGGAGGCAGAGGCAGGAGGATCTCTGAGTTTGAGGCCAGCCTGGTTTACAGAGTGAGTTCCAGGACAGCCAAAAGCAACACAGAGAAACCCGTCTTTAAAAAAAAAAAAAAGACAAAGCAACAAGGAAACTGGCTCCTGTGCACCTTGATCACAGGAGATGCCCTTCTACATGGAGGCTGGGCAGAAGTGCACAGGCAGCCCTGCAGGGAAGTCTCCCAAGTACCCTACTCCAGCCTTGCTAGTTTGTATCTACTAGGGGTATGCTGGGAATTTGGAGGCACTCCTTGCACAAGCCCAGATGAGGGTCTTGCGCTGATTTCTTCTGCAGCTACTCCCAAAACCAAATGGTAGGATATGGGAACTCTGAGAAGGCAGCAGGTGTGTAGGGAAGAGCACTAGTTCTACACGGCAGCAAATTTAAGAAGTGTGCCTATGCTGCCAGGCTTCTCTCAGAAAGGGCAAGGACATGTACACACGTGAATTCTGAGCATGACTTTGTGGCCTCCCACCAAGCTCAGGGAGCAAAAAGGGCAGTGAAAGAGTGAGGGCCACAAGTAGCGGGTGTACATGCTTCCCCTACAGCTGTCTAGCACTGACCAAAGTTCCTGCCTTCCTTCTCCCAAGTCTGCTGGAAGCTTCGTGCTAAGCAAACACTCTACCAACTGAGTAACATTTCCAGCCCACTGTGTTGTATTTCTAGCAGGCAGTACTGGTTTAGAGTAAGATATAATCCTATTAGTGCTTACTAGTACTCATGGTGGTTGGTGGGACACAATGCAAAGGTTTTCTTTTCACTAAAATCTATTTGGACATTTTCAATAATGAATTGTTATTATTGCCTGAGTGACTTAAAAAGATTTTCCACTTCAAAAAGCTAACAGGCCCAGCACATAATAGTTGGTGGCCCAAAGGACCCCATAAAGCCTGTGGAGAGCCAGCCTACCCTTCCTATTCTTCAGGCCAGGATCCAGGGTCAGAATCCCTCATTCCAGCATATCTGTATGGCCCTAAACATAACTAAAACGAACATTTCTTGGGAAAGAAGGGCCAAGGCTCCCTGGCAGGATCCAAATTTCCCAGGGCTTGCCTCATAACCACTAGTCCTATGCCCAGAGAACAGCCTGCCAGAGGGGCAGTGGGGCCTCCAGGCTGAGGCCTGAAGGTAAGTTTAGGCCCTCTCCTTCCAGATACAGCTAATGTTATGCAGGGTATATGCATGTGTGTACATACTTATACACACACAAACACATACAGGGTCTGGAGAATGCAGGATAGGCAACAAGTAGGGTACAATCCTGAAGTCAATGTGTTACAGGCAAATCTCAGCTACTTACTATTGCACAACCAAGTTAATTTCTGAACCCCTCAGAGCTCTGTTTTCTTGTAAGAATCATACCCAGAACTAGACCCCACAAGACTATGGTAAAAATGAATAAAGAAAGTGAATGGGATGTGTATGGAGGCTCAGAATTCTGTTAAGTGTTCAAGAAGTAAGGCTAACCCAACACTTTGACCAGAATCTCTAGGGCAACCTTACTACCCATGAGGCTGATCTAGTAGGCACAGCAGCTTGGCTGTGAGAATGTGAAAAGAAGGCCGAAGTCAGAACTGGCTTCTCTATGCTTTCATCTCAGCTTGTTTTGAGTCCACTGATGAAGTCTTATCAGCTGGTCAAAACCCACAGAAAGGTCCAGAACCCTGGCAAATGCTGTGTACCTGGGAGACAGCATTCCAAGTCAGTCTGGCCTACATAGTGAGTTCCAGACAGCCAGAGCTACACTGTAACACTAACGACAACCTACAGCAGTTGCTGACACAGCAGTCTCTGTCCTGAGAGGAACAGAAAACCATTAAGACCCAGGGTCATTGGAGCTGGAGAGATGGCACCACAGCTAAGACTATGTATTACTCTTCCAGAGGACTGGAGTTTGAAACCTGAGTTAGATTCCCAGTATTCATGTCAGGTGGCCTCTGCAGGAACACTCACATGATTTAAAAAAAAAAAAAAAAGGCCAAGGGTCATAATCATTCCATATCATATGGAGAACTAGTGATTGTCTCTGCCCTATTACTGCTGGTATCCCATGCTACCCATCCACATTTTACTCCACCTCCACCCAGCAGGGGCATGGAGCTTGCAACAGGCAGGTGAAGGTAGAGATACCACCTCAAGAGATCTGGAACCTAAGAACCCAATGTCCTTTTTGTCTGACTAGCATGGCACGACTAGTTCAGCTCCTAGGCACTTGAGATGTGACAAGGAAGCAAGAAACAGCAATTCACAGGGAAAGTGAATTGGTTCTAAAAAAACAAAAACGGAAAAAAACAGAAGGCTGACTTACAACCTAACCATTATAGTCTCATAAAGTTACCGGGTTGTTTTTTGTTTGTTTGTTTTGTTTTTTTCCTTTTCAGTCTTTTGAGGACATCTCATGCAGCCCAGACTGGCCTCCAAACTTGCTGTGTATCTAAGCTGGCCTTAAACGCCTTCCCTTCTCTCAGCGGCGGAGTGCTGGGATGACAAGTGAACACCACAATATCCCTCTGATGAAGGTTACTCTTACAACACTTCTGAAAAAAGAAAAAAAAAAAAAAAAAGCCAATAGGACAGACTTCCAGCTCCCTGGAGAGTATTCTATATAATCAACCAAGCCCAGGGCACAGAGACTCCCCACTCAGACACTGCTGATGTGTAAAGGAGAGAGCCTGTCGGAAGTACCATCAGATGAACAAAGAATGTGAGTTGGAGCTTTTCTAGAATCATTTGAATGAAAAAAAAATTTTTTTTGAGGCCCACCAGATCCTAACTATGAAAAAACACACAACGAATCTAGCTAGGCAGACACTCCAGAAAACAGGCTGCATCACCTTTCTAGCCTAAATCCTTCTCTGGAGCTAGATATGATGGCACATACCTGAGCTGAGAGGATCACAAGTTCTGAGTCAGACTGGATTACCCAGAGAGTTCCAGACCAGCCTAAGTTATATCCTATCTTAAACAAAAAGCGGGAGAGAAGAATAAAAATCAAGTCCTGTTTGGCATGGTGGCACTTGCTTGTAATCCCTAATGCCAGCACTCAGGTAAGAGGCAAGAGGATAGTGTTCAAGGTCATCATCAGCTACAAGGTGAGTCTGAGGGTCGCCTGGGCTACATGAGACTCTGCCCACACCCTTAAATCCTCTTTGGGAATGGAAGGGCCAGATGCTTCTGGTCTGTTCCACGGTTTCGATCCTTTCCCTACTTTTAGTGGGTTTTTGTTTGTTTGTTTTTGTTTTTGCTTAAGATCCATTTTATTTTTGCCAGGTGATAGAGGCTCACATCTTTAACCCCAGCACTCAGGAGGCAGAAGCTGGTTAATCTCTGAGTTCGAGGCCAACCTGGTCTACAGAGTGAGTCCCAGGACAGCCAGGGCTATGTAGAGAAACCCAGTCTCAAAAAAAAAAAAAAAAAAGAAAAAGAAAAAGAAAAAAAGCCGGGTGCAGTGGCACAACCCTGTAATCCCAGCACTCAGGAGGCAGAGGCAGGTGGATCTTTGTGAGTTCAAGACCAACTTGGTCTACAAAGCAAGTCCAGGACAGGCAAGGCTAAGCGGAGAAACCCTGTCTTGAAAAAGAAAAAACTACCACCCCCCCAAGAAAACAGATTTATTTTAAAGTGTGTTTGTACTCATTGAGTGCAGTACCCCCAGAGGCCAGGAGGGCATTAGATTCCCCTGGAGCCAGAGTTACACATGGTCATGAACCACCCCACATGGGTACTGGAAACAGAACTAGAGTCCTCTAGAAGAACAGCAAGTGCTAGTAACTGGTTGAACCTTCTCTCCAGCCCACGAATTTTCCTAGGAAAGCAGACTTGCAGATACAAACAAAGACCTTGACTACATTCTGCCTGACAGAAAGCAAAAGGAAAAACTTTTGTTGAAATCTCATTGAATATCATAATTCAAGACCTGTTTTAGAATAAACAAAACGACCTTCTGAACTGTTTAAAGTCCTTAAGAAACAACACAGCAAAAAACAACTTTTAATCCTTACCATCTTGCAATTTTCACTCAATCCTTCCCTGGAACATTTTTGCTACTAAGTATCAAAATGTGCTCAGGAAAGCAAGGAACCTCTTGCAAGTAGCTCTGGCCTTATTTCAGTCTTGTCTACTACTATGATTTACATGAGTTTCCTGCAGGCCTTTTTGCTTCTCCCTTGCTCCCAACTCCACATTCTCCACCGACCTGAGGAATCTTAAAGCATATACTGCAGTGTCACTGTTCTCCAGCTTCCAGAACAAAATGCAAAATCCCCTATGCATCTCTGAGTCCTCCTCATCTACACAGGCGATCTCTGTCCCTGGAGGATAATGACTGCAGTCTCTCTAGCTAGGAAGAACACTCTGATCATGCCAATACCTTAAAAGCACCTGCGCCTAGTCACTGCCCAGTACTTCCCTATGAAATTGCCTCCAAAGTAGCTGGGATAACAGGAATGCATATCACTCCCTCAAGATGGCTGATTCTTAGAGCTGCTGGTTTGGGAGGTGATGTTAGGCAGGAACAGAAAATTGGTAGGTAGTTCACTGCTTCCCTGTGGAATGTAAACAATGAGGCCAGGACTGTCTAGTGCACAACAGAATTCCCAGGGCCTAACTCTTAGTAGGCTGTTCAAACTAATGGCTGACTGTGATTTTTCAAGCTTGTGGGAGTCAAGCAGTTCCTGCCATACAAAAGTCACGTTCAAGCCGTGGGGCCTGTTTGAACAAACCTAAGCCTGGAATACTATGAGCCTCTTAGGATACTTACGCCTCTGTTCCGCTAAGCTGGCTGACACTTGGATCCCAGCTTCTACCAGCCCTCTAGATTCTTCTATATGCTCAGACCAGAAGGGATGTCTCAGTAATAAGCCAACCGAACTAGACACAGGACATAGGAATCCTCATATTCCTTCCAAGAAGTGCCTACCACTGTCTGCTGCAGAGTACATACCACCTGTGGCAGCCCATCCTACCTCAGCATGAGCCAGAAGCCTAGAGCAGCACAATGCCACACACCTATGAGTCCCACTGTCTTAAGCCTAGCTCTGGGAAGGAAAGCTGGTCCAATGCAAGTAGGAGGTTCTCTGGATGAGATCTCAACAATCAAGGTCTTAACTTCTGACTCAACTGACAAGAGTGAACTTAATCCTAATGGGAAAGTCTTAAAAGACCGTATGACTCAACAACTTCCATACATAACACAGGAAGCAGGAAAGGAAGTGGGGAAATCCACTAAAGTTGCCCAAGTGTCTCAGTGAGACGCACAGCTGAAGCTAGTGGAAGATCTGCCAATGTCCCCGTCTGATTTCCTACCCTCCCTGCTCCCAGAAGCACTTGACAGCACTGTCTAGAAGGAGCCTCTATCCAGAGAGAAATGCTCCAAGGTTGGCTCCCTTCCTAAACAGGAGGCCCTTGGTGCACAAGGTTTCTATCTAGGATCTTTCTTTACTCTTTCCACTGTGGTAGTTAGCGCCTGCTTAGTCCTTCTCACACCTACAAGGTAACAGGGTAGAGACTGAAACCAATGATAATATCTATACCCAGTCCACAGGTAGGGGCAGAGACGTAAAGGCTAGCGGGAGCCTAATACAATTTCCTTGGCAAGTTCACCCTTAGCTTTGCTCCGGGGCCTCAGGCCACAGTGCTCTTGGTATTGTGTCCTACCACACTTGCTCTCAGGAGATTAAGTAGCTCTTTCTGGAGAGCCTTCAAGTCCCATCAACAACTCCTCTCAACTGTTCCACAAGCTATTCCTTGGCTTATACCTTGGACAGAACATTGTCCCTTTTTTGATGATGAAGCATAGTATCTGAACCCACAGGCTCACCCACGCTTGAAGGAAGCCTGATGAAGGACACAAACTCAAGGCCCTGCAGGGCTTAACAATGGGCAGCATATAGACAGCTACTGGCCAATAGTTCTGAGGTGGTTGTGCTTTGGCCACAAGTCACCAGTGACAGGACACTTACGACTCCAGATCACGTCCCTCACCCAGTATCACATGCAATTCAGCACAGTTTTTTTGTTTGTTTGTTTGGTTTTTTTTTTTTTTTTTTTTTTTTTTTAAAGCAAAGTTGGAAATACCTAAGCTTCTAACTTTTTTTGGAGGGGGGAATGTCTTCTGATAAAAGGTCTCTTCACATAGCCCTGGCTGCCCTAGAACTCACTATGTACACCAAGCTAGCCTCAAATTCAAAGATCTGCCTGCTTCTGCCTCCCAGGTGCTGGGTTTAAAGGCAGCCACCATACTCCGCCTAATTTTCCCAATGTTAAAATGTTCTTTTTGTTTGTTTGAGACAGGGTTTCTGTGAAGCTTTGGCTGTTCTGGGCTTGCTTTGTAGACTAGGCTGGCCTTGAACTCAGGCTTCTCCCTCCCCAAGTGCTGGGACTACAGGCATGCACTCAGGCTCATCTCCCACTAAAAATTCCAAGAGCCACAATTGGGAGTGGTAGAGATGGCTCAACAAGTAAGGGAAAACGGAATTCAATCCCTGAGACACATGTAGTAGAAAACACCAACTCCTGCAAGTTGTCCTCTGACCTCCAAACAGAGGCAGGCAGGCAGGCGTGCACAGACAGAGACACTACCTCTATTTGGGCTTCTTATAAGGTCCTTAAATTCACCTTTATGATAAGCCAGCAGAGGGCAGGATCAGGAAGAAAGCCAGCTGGAAGATGTGACAGGAACTACCTTCAGCTAAACTCACCTTCACCTAGCAGTCTTAGTAGGCGAATGGCATAGTTTGAATATGCAACGTCCCCACAGGCTCACATGCTAAAGGCTTGGTCCTCACCTGGCACCACAACCTCAGGAGGCTTTAGAAATGTTTTAGGATGTGGAGACTGAGCTGGAAGTAGGTGACTGGACATGTGTCCAGTCCCTTACTCACTCTCTGTTCCAAATCCACCAAGAAATAAACAGTCTCCCCCTCTACAAATTCCTCTTGTCGTATGTTGACCCTGCCTCAGACCAAAGTAACCCAGCCCATCCCAAGACCAAACCCTCTGAATGAGGAGCTCAAATACCTGCCATGTAAGTTATTTCTGCCACTGCCATGCTGTGCTCACAGCAGCCTATCCTGTGAAGGACCCTGTATCGGACCGAGGATTCCACCTCTGTAGCCCCTTCCAATTTTAATAATCCCTCTTTAAAAGAGGAGGAGAAAAAACAAACACCAGGGCACAGCTCCCAGAACAGAGCTGACAACGAGGGCCTGGGCTGGAACAAAGCTACCTCTCTTTAGGCCAGCCTTCTCATGAAGGCACTTAATAGCCACACTAGGACAATGCAAACTCCTAGTTGAGCACAGGTGTTAATTCAGACATAGGAAACTGCACCTGGGAACAGTCCAGGGCTTCGCTGCAGAGTGGCTGAGGAGCAGTATAGCATGTGAGGCTCTTTTTTGTAATTTGGGAATTGTAGTCCAAAGGATCATACATGAAAACCCAAACCATTTATATCTTAATATAAGAGGGTCTGCCAAGGTCATCTTGTAAAAGGAAAATCTGACCACATTGATTTTTCACTCAAAATCCTCTAAGGCTCACCACAGCCTTCTGCTAAAATTGGGACTTGGCACTCCTATAAAGCAGGACTGCCCACCTTTTGAGTTGGCTATACTCCAACCACAGGGAACTCAGTTCCCTGAGCCCCACCCCAACCTCAATCAAAAATGAAGTGATCACAGGCTTTTCTCAGCAATCCCACTCACCCTTCCCATGTCATCTCAGCCCTGCTCCCCTGCAACTTTTGAGCTGAACTGCACCAGATGCCCTGTTGTATGTACCATACACGCTCTTCCCACAGAGCACTTTCTTGCACACTGAACTGTGGGACTGCATCCTCCTATCCACTATGGTATCTTCAATACCTCATACATAGCATACCATCCATCTACCTGCTCATCTGTATGCATTCATCGGGCTGCCACTACAACCTGTTGGCCTTGACTGTTGCTGGGGGTACCTTGACCAAGTAAAAACAAAGCTAAATAAGACAAAGCTGAGTCAGAAGGATACAATGCAGGGTGGTCGGTCTGGGAAAGCCCTTCCGGAACCAAAGGTCCAAAGCAGATGTATGCCAGACACATTACAGCACTCCTGGGAAGGAAGAAAGTGGTATGCAGTGCATGATGGGTGGAGGACTCAGCTCAGGAAATCTTAGGAGCAGGAGCAACAGGAGACAGTAAAGAGGCTGCTGGGACAACCTAAGTAAAAATGATGTCTAGTTCAGACACTCAACATAAAGGAATACCTAGATTTGGAAGCAAATTTTAAAGTTGAAAAAGGACTGTACTGGTTAATTAGATGTACTTTGACAAGGACAACAACAGAGTGCAGGAAGCATTCAAGTTTTTTAACACTACTTAGGACAGTTGCCAAATCTTTTATGAGGCTATTTCTCATATGGGAATCAAGGTAACTGTTTTAAATAGTAAAAAACAAACAGACAACTATGCACCCTGGCTACTTTAGGATAAACAGGAGGCCTCTCTGGTGGTCAACAGCAATATGCATAGTACCCAAGACTGAGATGAAGAATACCTCCAACACCTGGCCAGCTTTACATAATTCATCAGGAAGGCCTTTCCTCACATCTAGAGCTCAGCCGAACGACAAAAGAGTCATATCAAGTCCCTGTTATTTCATGGAAAATGCTAGGGAGACATCTCAGGTCACCCAATAGAGGAAACTGGCCATCTCAAAACTCACCTGACTCCTGGCTGCTGGACCACATTCAGGAAAGGCATGAAATAACCCTCCCCCAAGATAATCACTTCAGTCTACACAAATCTGGTTATGGCTGTGAGCCAATTATTCCTGTGTGGGATGCTGTGCCATCAATCTGATCCTCAGAACTTTGGCAGCACTGCATGAGTCCTAACTACATAAACAATGGAGAGGCTAAGCAAGCTAGGAAGGCATGGAGATCAGGGAAGAAGTGTTCTGCTCGGTTCTAACTTAAATTTCTTCAGCTTCTCCCTCCACTTAGCTATCTTCATTAGCCCTTTTCAAATCCTCAGCCCCATGAGGTTAAGGTCATCCTCTCTCCTGGCCACTTCCCTGAGATCACCCTGGACCATTCAAAAGAGGTCTGTGAGACTTAAACCCTTTCAGAGCCCCAACTCCTAATTACCCCTGGATTTTGCGAACAGGACCACTCCCGTTTGCCAACCTCTCCATTTTTAAGAGGGCTTTGTGGTTTAGGGCATTGCTCCTTCTTCTCTCTGCTTGTTTCCCAGGGAAGAGAACACTGGATGATGAGTAACAACATAAAATGCTGACTCTGGCTTGGAACCCACTTCTGACCCAGAGGGTTCAGCAAAGACTCAAGTCTCTTAGGAGGTTCAGAACTCAAGAGGGCTTGTGACCACCCCATTCCCAAGAGTCAGAGCCACCCCTCAGTCACTTCCCCTTGGGCATGTAGCAGAAGGCTGCTCCCCTCCCCTACAAAGAATCCTAACTGTGCCTTCTTCAGAAAAAAGTGAGTGACATGAACCAGGGTGGGGAAAGTCTTAAGCCTCATTTACTCAAGCTGTACTAACATTCCTTAGTGCTCATTTGCAAAAACATAACATAGCCAATAAATTCAAAACAAGGATGACCATATGCCCTTAACAAAACACAATAACCTACTAGAATATAAAATTATCAAATTTCATCTGTCATCAAGAGGACTTGGTTAGGAGTTTGTTTGAGACAAAATCTTACTCTATAGCTTAAGCTGACCATAGAACTCTCTCCTCCTGCCTTAGTATCCCTGTGATGGGAGCACAGGCATAACCCACGCTTCAAAACATCTCATGGATCAGTTTGTTCAAATGAAGGTCCAGACAAGATTCACAATGTCACATGACTAGACTTTTTATCTCCCCAAGTCTACTTCTTTCCTGAGAAAAAGTTGTTGTACAAAATTTCTCATTAAACATTGGATAACCTCAGGTGGCCACCACACACTTTAATTCCAGTACTTGGGAGATGAGGTGTTAGGACAGGGAGGGACTTCAAGGGCATCCATCCCATTCTCTTGATGCACGATGGGTGGAGGTATGTAACAGGCGCTGTTATACGCTTTCTAAGACCACAGAGTAAGGCCAATCACTCCACCACATGCCCTCCCAAGCTACCAACCTCTAGTTCATGAAACTAAGAGTCTCTAGCCTTCACAGACCAGATTCCAAGACACATGAACTTAAAGCTCTGCTTCAATTTTGTTTTGGTGGGTAGAGTGAGCTCAGGGTTCTGACAGGGAGATCAGTTTTAACAATGATCTAAAAAGACATTTAGGTCAGTCGATAAAGAAGAAACAAGGCCAAGAGACCACAGGGTGGGTGGCTGGAGCTCACAGTGAGCTGGGTGAGATCGGTACATGACAACTATGTATCACATAAGTAATACTTATTTTTATTTGTGTGTGTATGGTCAGAATACAACTTGCAGGTATCAACTATGTGGGTCCTGAGGATGCAACTCAGGTTATCAGGGTGCCAGGTGCCTTCATCTACTGAGCCATTTCACTGCCCCACAAAAATAATTTTAAACAGTGTTTACTATAGGCAACATTTGTGGGTTGACACATGTACTAAGAGCTTTGTAAACATTTACCACCTTCAATTCCCACAACCCCCAAAACCATTACCATTATTCTTCTTAGAATAAATTATTAGTGGCTCAGAAAGGTGCACAATTCCAAGATTATCCTGCAAGTTAGAAACATAGCTAGGGACCAAAAAGTGCAAACCAGGTTTCTGGAGCCAGAAGTCTAAAGAGCTGATGTTGCTGAGAGGCCCTAGTGACGAACAACTAGCATAGCAGAAAGGGCAGGGTCCCAGTACACCATGAGTTAGCTGGCTAACTCATGCAATCATCAGCTCTGTTTCAAGCAGACTCACTCACACAAACACAAATGAAGCTCCTAAGTCTCACACTCTCTCCACAGGTCAGACAAAAAGTTTCTCAGTATATTTAGTGAGAGGAAGATATACAGCAAACCCACACAAAACACTTTATGTGGAGAATGCACTGCAGAGAACACTTGTGAGCTCCCCACAGGGTCCTGGGGATGCAAATTGGCTAAAGCTTACTTAAGGCAAATTAAAACTTCATTTGGTAGGCATAGTAACTAATGCATATAATCCTACCTCCCAAAAGGCCAAGGCAGAATGGTTGCCATAAATTTAAAGGTCAGTCTGAACTACACAGTTCAAGGTAATACTAGGCTACAGCAAAACCCTGAAATTTGACTCCCCCTCCCCCAAAAAAAGGAAGATTGTGTTGAGATATGGCTTAGCAGTTAAGAGCACTGGCTGCTCTTCCAGAGGATCCAGGTTTGATACCCAGCACCCACACAGCATCTCACAGAAACCCTTGAAAAAAAACAGAGGCAGGTGGATCTCTGAATTTGAGGCCAGTCTGGCCTATAAAACCAGTTCCAGGACTGCCACGGTTACAATAGAGGAAAAAAAAAAAAAAAAAAGTATGTATTCATTTCTTTGAGTGGCTGACCAACCTTTAAGGCTGTTAATACCAGCCAGGTGTAGCAACGGTGCTTGCCTTTAGTTCCAGCGCTCCAGGAGGCAGAGGTAGGAAGATCTCTGTGAGTTTAAGACCAGCCTGGGCTACAAAGTGAGTTCCAGGGCTGTCACATATAGAGAAAGGAAAAAAAAGGGGGGGGAGAGGGGATGCCCATACCAAGGTTTGGCAAAATGGTTCTGCAGGTAAAAGCACTTGCCACCTAGCATGACAACCTGAATTCAGCACTAAGGACCCATATGTGGTGGAAGGAGAAAACTGACTCCAGTAAAATGCCCTCTGACAAAGCTGGGAGGGCATGCAGGCACACACCTTTGATCCCAGCAAGCAGAAGGCACAGGCAAGTGTATCTGAGTTCCAGGACAGCCAAAGCTACACAGAGAAACCATGTCTTGAAAAATAAAAGATGAATAAATAAGTAAATAAATACATAAATGAGGGGCTGAAGAGGTGGCTCAACGGTTGAGGGCACTGGCTATTCTTCCAAGGACACAGGTTCAAATCCCAGCACCCACATGACAGTTCCCAGCTGTTTGTGATTCCAGTTCTAGGGGATCTGAAACCCTCACACAGACATAAACATGAAGGCAGAACACCAATGTAAATAAAATTAAATTAAATAATAAATACATAAATGAAAAAGTAAATGTCCTCTGACCATATGCCTGAACCCCATCACACAAAAAAGAAGAGCGTCCATTCATATTCTTTGCATCCATGGACAAGCAAAGGTAAATTTTGTGGATTTTTATTACAAGATGCATCAACTCGGAGTCAAAAGTTTTGTTTTAAGGAGTGTCTCCATGCCCTGAACTCTTCTCAGTCACCCTTTGGCCACAACCTCCCTTCTACTGGATTACAGGTGTGAACCACCATGTCCAGTTCAAATGTCAACTTTAAAGCAAACCTTATTTCTTGGGGTGCTAAGCTATACATGAAAACAAAAGACGCACATTCTGCCTGCCTTTTTTTTCCCACAAACTTTAAAAAAAAAAAAAAAGAAAAAGAAAAAAACCCACATAAAAGTTGCTGAAGGTTCCATAAGCTCCCAGGCACTGAGCCAACAGTTTTCACGGTTCACCTAAGACCACGAGAAAACAGATATTTACATTATTATGCATAACAGTAGCCAAATTACAGTTATGAAGAATTAACAACAAAAGCAATTTTATGGTTGGGAGGGTCACCACAACATGAGGAACTGTACTAAAGGGTGGCAGCGTTAGGAAGGCTGAGAACCACCGCTCTGAACTAAACCATGCATAGCTATCACAGTGAACGCCCACCACTACCCTGTAGGAGACTCGGCTGACAGCATTTTGAACACCAGTCTGAGCCCAGAACCTATGCATCTCTTCCCACTCAAGCACGCTAGATCCGGAGTGGCTGTGGCTGGAGTTAAGGGGAAAGAATCTACATAATGCTGTTACGGAGGGTGTCCAAAAGAACGAGTCTCAAAACTTAAAAAAACTGGGAGGAATGGAGGGGGAAGAAACTGCTGTAGGGGTGTAATGTATGAAGAAGAAAAAATATAATAAACTCATGACTAAGGAACAACAGCAAACACACGAAAGGAAAGAAAAGAGCTTAAAACCAGATATGAGTGTCGGATGTTGGTGGCGCATGCCTTTTAACCTGGCACTCTAGAGGCAGAGGCAAGTAGATCTCTGAGGCCAGTCTGTTCTGAAGAGCAAGTTCCAGGACAGCCATGGATACACACACACAAAAAAAAAAACCTGTTTCAGAAAAAATACAAAACAAAAACAGAAAAGAAACAGGCATAGGAGAGAGAATCAGGAGCTCAGGGCTAGCCTTGATTAAATAAGTTTCAGGCTATCCTCGGCTATGTTAGGACCATGCCTCCCCCGCCATCTATGAACCTAGGACTTGGAATCTTAGGCTACATAGAGAACTCCACAAGGAAGGAAAGAGATGGTAAAACATACTTTATTACTAGTTACTGCTTGTGCCCCTTAAAAACTAAAACACTAGCATCTGAGCCAAAAGGAGGCTAAAAATAGGCACTTGCAGTAAGCTTTGGAAAGCTTAGCTTGCTTATGAGAAGCTCATTTCTGTAGACTCCCAAAAACACATGCATCACAGAACATAAAAATCCCAAGACCACACAGCCAGTCCATGGGTGTCACATTTAAAGATGTCCAGGCTGCAAGTGAAACCAGGGCTGAAAAAAGGACCTACAGATCCCATTGGCTGAGGAGGTAAGGCCAGGACCTAACCTTACCAAACAAACAACCCAATCACAGAATTCACTCTAAAAAGCACCCAGGCCTTAACAAGCTCAAACTCAGAAGCAACTGGATTAATTCCAGCAGTCTGCCAAAAGACTACTCCAAAGACTCTACACCAACTGGTAGTCTCTCGTTTAAGATTTCAAAGAACAAGCAAACACTGGAACAGAATAGATATATCATACCTAGAATATGTGCTTTGGTCACTTAAAATCGAGTCTGGCTTTATCTGAAGGGAAAAGGTGAGATGCCAGCCAAGCTGTCTTCTTCCCACGATCAATAACTCCAGTGACGCAAGCTATCAAGGGCCCCCGGCTTTACACAAAATGCCAGCTCAGGCACCCAATCCTGCCTGATGTCACAGCTGCTTTAAAACCCACAAGGCAGGTTCACCAGTAGCTAAGCGCGGCCGCCTGAGTGAACAGCCTCATTTAAACTTCTGAGGACCGCGGCTCGAGAGGATGATTATACCTCTGGGTTTAAAGAGAGGCAGGACCAAAGAGCGTCTTAAAGTTGTTTCCCCCACTCTGTGGGTGGAAAGCGAGGATCTGAAAGAAAATGGAGGTTTCAGCACTGCCCCTTGCATAAGAGGATTCTGGAGGGGAAGGAGAGGAAGAAGAGAACACTGGTATAAAGTACACCTCTCACCCCATGGGCCCTCCTCCTCATGAAGTAACCCTAAGAGAAATCGAAAGGGCAACCAACCAACGTGCGACTGAAGATGAGCTGTGCTGCTTTCCCCAGGGCTAGGCCTACACTTCTGCTGCACTCTGAAACCTGAAAATCGGCCAGCTCCGACTTCCTCGGTGCCCTCGGTTTAGATTAGGCAACCTCCCCTAATCTCCAAAAGGAGTTTTTCTTTTCTTTCTTTTTTTTTTTTTTTTAGTAAAAGTACCGGGACTCCGACGGTCAAACTCAAGGGCCATGATCGCTACGAGACACCCAGGGACACGCAGGCGGAGGAGGACAGCCCCCCAGGCTGTCCCCGAGCGGTGTGCCACTCGATGCCCACACCGATCGCGCTCGGCCGGGATCCCCTAGTCACCTCCCGCCCGGACTCCGGCGGGGGAGGGGAGCCCCGCGCGCTGCCCAGGCCGGCGAGCGCTGCGAACAGCCCCGGCGCGGCGCATGGCGCCCAACTGTCACCCGCCCGCCCCGCACCGGCGCGGCCACTCCCTCACACCGCCACACACGCCCCTCGCGTCGCCGCAGGCCGCCACCGGCTCCCGGGCCCGCCGGGGCCCGCGCTCCCCACGCCTCAACCGGCTCCCCAAAGCGCAAAGTTGCGAAGTTCAAAGCCGGGCCCCGCTCGTGGGCCGTGACACACGCTCACTGAACACGCACTCCCGGGGCGCCGGCACGCATAGGGAACACGGGGCACACCGAGCGGCCCCGCCCGGCCCGGTCCGGCCAGCTAGGCCCGAGGCACGCCGTTGCCACCAACCGCTGCGGCCCCGGCGGCCCCTCTCGGAGGGAAACGCCCGCGTCACCGCGCGGACCAGCGCCGCGCCGCGCCGCGCAGACCCACCTGGAGGCGGCTGTCCGTTCACCGCGGCCGGCGGCGGCGCGTGTTTCGTCCACGGGTTCA